>NC_068992.1:40332987-40335074 GCF_001194135.2 Octopus bimaculoides | reverse complement strand
CATACTTGCATCTACATGTGTATATAGATGCATATTCAGGTACAGGACGTTAGAAAAATAAACTACAGACAACGGAAAGAACACATAGGAAAACAAATAGCCACTTGGATTAATTCTTCATCAGCTGCTTTTATTCTAAACTAGGCGTTTCGAAGATAAGGTAGGACGCACTTTTAGAATAGTTTCTTCCTGAGTAGTGGATCAATCCACTAAACAGAGAATTCCAAGGTAGCAAACACAAACCAAGACAGGAAAAAATGGACAGTGAAAACAACGCGAATCGAATATTGAACGCTAGTGATATGACGAAGCTGGATGGAGAAAAAACAGGTTCGTGTTGCCTTCATGGTGTCTGGAGTGAGAGAGAGAGAGAGAGAGAGAGAGAGAGAGAGAGAGAGAGAGAATTGACCACAAGTCACATGTGAGCAGAAAGGTGTGGTAGAGGGAGGAAGTGGAACAAACGCGGGAGACAGGGAGGAAGTGGAACAAACGCGGGAGACAGGGAGGAAGAGATGTATGTATGTATGTATGTATGTATACATATATATGATGGGGTCTTTCAGTATCCGTCTACCGAATGCACTCACAAGGCTTTGGCCGACCCGAGGCTATAATAGAAGAGGCTTGCCCAAGGTGCCACGCAGCGGAACTGAACCCGGAACCATGTGGTTGGGAAGCAAGCGTCGTACCACACAGCCGTGCATGCGCCTATTGCACATAAATTTTAGCATCAAAATCTTAAATGGATCCATCAAGCGCCATATGGACCCAGGTTGGGAACTACAGCTATATACCAGACCTACAATCAAGTCTGTGTAGATGTGTGTGTGTAAGTGTGTGTGCGTGGGAGGCGTGCATGCGCGTATGTGTAGGTATCGACGTCGGCGGTGTTTTATCGTGTGTCCAGTAATTTATTTGGTTTCTTCTTGACCACTTCTTCCTCTCTGTCCATGTGTATGCCTCTGTTGACTGAAGCGTCTGTTGCAATGTTCACAAAGGAAGGTTGTTGCAGCCTCCATTTTCTTTTCGCTCTATTACGGAAATGACTATTTGACCGAAGTCTCCGTTTTGCAGAGAACGAAAAGCAGCAACGTCGAGGCTACCGTCCTGAAACACCGTCTGAGGTGGGATGGCCACGTAACAACGAATGAAACCAAGCTGTCGCGTCAACTTTTATATGGTGAACTTTCCACCGGAAGAAGAGTGCGTGGCTGTCCCCTTCATCGATACAAGGATCAGCTAAAGCAAAGCCTAAAACTGATTGGAATCGATCCCAAAGCCTAGGATAGGCCCGACCGGCATCATTCCATCTCCGTTTTGAAGCTGAACGACATAGGAAAGTGGAAGAGAAACGACAGGTTTGTATATATACACATATATATTCGAAAACAGATGAGATGGTCACGGCTGAAATGCCTTTGTTCATAAGTTTCCTCAGTCAGAGCTGGCCTGAGTGTAAAATAATGGCATCAAACCAGCAAGGTTGCCCCTCGGTGGCCATTAAGCATATTAAAAATAACAGTTAAATCGTACTTAAAATATACTTTATGGCCATAGAAAACGGAAGAACACACATTAAATAATTTTGTTTTAGATATCTTTTCCGAAAAAGAAATAAGAGTCAGGTGGATGGTCATGGTAGGAATACATTTCATTATATAACTGTTCGATAAGGATTGCCCTAGATTTAAACATCAGTATGATCACCTTTGCCATCACAACCACTATCAGTACAAACTCACACATACACATGCTAATGAACGCATACATACACTAACACACGCACACACATACACTAACACAATCACACATATACACACACTCATAGAAACTCACTCATACACACACACACTCTCGTACACAGACATACATTCACAAGCACACACACAGACACACATTGACACACACACAGACATACACTGTCTCACACACACAAACTCACACAAACTCACACACACTCACATACACTCACACACAAGCTCATACACACACGCATACGCAAAACCTCACACACACACACACGAACTCACACACACCCAACCGCGTGCATACGCAAAACCTCACACACACACACACGAACTCACACA
>NC_068992.1:40329338-40331450 GCF_001194135.2 Octopus bimaculoides | reverse complement strand
TAACTAACACCAATACCACTACTACCAATACTACCACCACTAATGCCACAACCACAACCACCACCACCGCCACTAGTGACACTACTACGAATACCACCACCACCACCACCACCACCACCAATACCACCGCTAATACTACCGCCAACAACAACACCACCGCCGCCAAAAAAAACGATACAAACAGCCACAGCAGCAGCAGCAGCACCACCACCGACACCACCACCACCACCACCACCATCAGCAACAGTAAACACCAGTAAGCATACAGAATCCATCCATCTAATAATGACGGTTATAAAATACACATTTCACTGTGAACCAACAAAAAACATTCCCCAAATCTTCTATTACCTCTAATAGACTGTTAATTCCCTCCTACATACATAAAACAGCTCTGACCTTCTAATCTCTCTCTCACCTCTCTCTTACTCTGTCTCTCTTTCTATGATGATGATGAAGTGGAACAGGAGTAAGAGTAGGAGGAGGAAGAAGAAAAGGGGGATTATGGTGATTATGTTGTTTTTGTTGTGGTGGTGGTGGTGGTGACAATGATTGTTGTCGATGTGATGATAACAAAGAGAATTACAACGGCAGACAACATTGATATACTATAAGATACGTTAATAATGAAATGTCCGTACTTTGTTTTTGTTGTTTAGCACACACACACGCGCATGCGCACACGCATGCACACACGCACACACACACACACACGCACATAAACACACACACACACGTGCATATGTAAGCATACGCACATAATTTCGCGGTTTGTTTGTTTTGTTTTAAGGTTAGAGGTTATATATGAACAGATCGACACGCGGTAAAGGAAAAAAAGCTGATTATATTTCATACAAAAGCGTGTGCACGCAGAAGCACACACACACACACACACACACACACACACACACACTTGCATACATACATACATACATATATACATACATACATGCATACATACATACATGCATATGCATGCACATACACTTACTCCTACATATACAAACATAAGTACATACGCATATGCCGTACTTGTATATGCATACATTTATTACATTAATTCATTTCTCTCTCTCCATCACACGCACACACACACACACACACACACACACACACACACACACACACACACACACACACACACACACACACACACACACACACACACACACACACACACACACACACACACACACATATATATATATATATATATGCATAAGAGAATCATGTATCTTTTTACTTTTATTTGTTTCTGTCATCTGACTGCGGTCATGCTGGGGCAACGCCTAGAAAAATCTTTAGTCGAATGAATCAATCCCAGTGCTTTTTTTTCTTAAGCCTGGTACTTATTCCGGCTCTCTTTGCCGAATAGCTAAGTTACAGGGACATGATGAAATCACTTAGGGATAAACTGTGGACTAAACAGCTGTTTTTATTTGTTTCTTTTTTGGCAGGGTGAAAACGAAATTGTAACGTTTTCGAACTCTCCATCCATTCATTAAATGTTTGTCAACGTTGTTATTTAACAGAGCAGACGTATGATAAAGGTCATGATAACGTTTAGGTAGGCTTTCTGCTTTTCTGCTATCCTCAGATCACACATTTAGTTGCCATTTTGGTAGTGTTTAAATCTTTTGCTTAAAGTTGTTTTGTTAAGAAGTGATCTTAAGAAAGTGCCTGTCTATTAAGATACATCATCTTACCATATTTGAATTAACATTGAATGAAAAGGTATGAACTATATGATATTACAATATGTGTCTGTAGTATAAGGGGGGATAAGTTAAGAAATTGCTAGCTAGTGATGTATTATTGGAGAGATTGTGCCTTTGCTATAGGAATACCGACCGGAAAATATTCTGCTGAGTTTTTTAAAGACAACTATAGAGGCGCATGTAGGAAGTTTTCCTTTGCGTTTTCTGACTGATTTATTTAAAGCATACAGAACACTTAATAAAAAGCCATACACATATGCATACTCATAAATACACACACACACACACACACACACACACAGACATTTATACATTATGTATGAATGTGTATATATATGCCTGTACACACACAAACACACACATACGTGCATATATATAAATATATGTATATATA
>NC_068992.1:40327233-40328895 GCF_001194135.2 Octopus bimaculoides | reverse complement strand
AATATAAAAAAATATTTTAAAAAATCATTAAAAAATTATGAAAAGGAAAAGAAATCAAGTAAAGTTGCAATAACGATTTGAACCTGACAATATCAATTAGCAAGTGTGGAAGGTGATCAGAGCGAAGTATTTCCCATCAAGAGTTATTTATTTGAAATCTACTGTAAACATTATGGGTTAGTTCACAGACTTTGATCAAGCTGTCCAAATCCCGAGGCTTCTCTCCTACTGGCCAATGATATTAATTATTTTTGACCAAGATTTACATTGAAAACTTGGCAAGCAACCCGTCCTAGCCGCCGTCGCCGTTGCTGTTACAGTTACCGCCGCCGTTGCTGCCGTCACCAACGTCACCGTCGTCGCTGTCACTGCTGTCTCTGCTACCTTCGCAACCCCTATGAAAAACCAAGAACTCGTGATGACAGCCACCAACATCACGACCACTACAACCACCACCGTAATTATCATCATCGTCACCATTACTTACACCACCACCACAACAACAACAACGACTACCACCAAACCACTGCAATTACCGCCACTACTAACACCACCACTACCACCTCATGCCCCAGAGCAACACCAACTTTTATCATCATTACCTCAGCCAATACCACCTTCACCACCACCGCACCACCACCATAACTACTGCAATAACATTTCTACCACCGTTTCCACCACTACCACCAACACCGTATCGTTACCATCGGAACCACCAACACCACCACCACCACCACAACAACAACAATAACAACGACAACTACCACCTTCTCAACCAGTGCCACTTCAACCACAGCCTCCACCGCTCCCACCATCACCATCACCACCACCACAACTACCATCAACACCGCCTTCACCACCATCTCATCCACCATTACTATCACTACCGCCACCACCAACAAACATCGCCACCACCACCACCACCACCACCACCAAAACTACCACCAACACCGCCATCACCACTATTTCATCTACCACAACCACCGCCACCACCATCATCATCATCATGACTACCACAACTACTGCTGTTTCACAACTCCAATGTGCTTGAATATGAAGGCGAAATGAAAAGCAGAAAAAAACAAATTTATATATTAGATTAACAACAACAAAAAATGAAACATCTACAACAACTACAACAGCAACACCAAGATGGACGAAGGAAGGGTACCCTACGCGTTCACTAGATCTGCTAGAAATAGTAGCCAAATCTCGGTCCCACGCACTCTCCTTCTCAGAAGAGGAAGTCGGCAGTTATGGGTTTCGGTTTTCTGGCCGTTGGAAAATAGACCAGATGGTCATGGGTGGGATGACTTTGGTTCAAAGATCTGCCCTCAGCCAAGGCTGACCTGGGGCTAAACAACGACACCGACTACACCGTCAGCATCAGTAGCAAAACACACACACACACACAAACATATGCACGCACACACATAAACACACACACGCATGAACACATACACATACACACAATACATACAAACATATGCATATACATATATATATATATACATACATACAGTACCATCACCGCCACCACTACCGTCACCTCCACCACTCCACCACTACTACACCACCACCTCGACCACCACAAACTCCATCCCCCCCACCACCATCACCACCACCATCACTACCATCATCACCACCACCACCACCACCACC
>NC_068992.1:40321996-40323616 GCF_001194135.2 Octopus bimaculoides | reverse complement strand
TATATATACACACATATATATGTATGTATTACGTATGTATGTATGTATGTATGTATATATGTACAAGGTGTGGTGAATAAATTATGTAAAAATTGAAATAGCACTGACCTCATTTTAACAGATATATTTACCAAAATTACATAAAAATGTCTTGAAATAGTAAAGAGTGAGTTTATTCAATAAATTCGCCATTGGCTTCAACCATAGCTTCCAGACGATTTGAAATCTCCTGCAACTCTTGTGGACGGTCTCCTTGTTTAATTTGGTGAATGCTGCCAAAAACTTTGCCTTCGGTTCATCTTTGGTGTTGCAAGGAATTTTAATGGCCTCGCGCTCATCTGCACCCACACATAATAATCAAGGGATTTGCAGTCTGGGAAGTTAGGTGGCCACATGTGATGGTAGAAATTGTTTGACAGCCATGATTCGGTTCTCCTGCTTTGTGTGGCATGCTGCTAAGTTGTGTTGCCAAACATAGTGTCTTCCAGCGGCCGCCCTCTTGACCCAGGGCAGTACTACCTCCTCCAGGCACTTGATGTAGGCCTCCGTGTTGAGTATGAGACTGTGTGGGAAGATGAATGGAGGCATAACGTCGCTGTCAATAGGGATCACTTCAAGCACCAGGATATTGATTGGTTGTTTGATTTTCATTACTCTCGGTACATGTGCTCAAACTGACACCCAAACACTCTGAAATGTTCGTATTAGTGATTCAGGCGCAAATGCCAAGCAGTACAACATGTCGTTTCCAAATTCCTGGCAGAGTGAATTGCGCCATGGTGCTATTTTTTTCACAGACAGTGCCCAAATAATCCTACTATACTGTGTGGTCGACAAAATCAAAAACAAGCAATACACATGCTTGAAATTTAAAATGTAAAATGACGACAATTTACCCATCGCATGCTATGTGTGTGTGTGTGTGTGTGTGTGTGTGTGTGTGTGTGTGTGTGTGTGTGTGTGTGTCTGTCTGTCTGTCTGTTTATGTACACAACAACCTTTTTCCAGTTTCCGTCTACCAAATCCACTCACAAGGCTTTGGTCGGCTTGAGGCTATAGTAGAAGACACGTGCCCAAGGTGTCACGCAGTGGGACTGAACCTGGAATCATGTGGTTGGGAAGCAAAATTCTTATCACTCAGCCACACATGTATGTATGTATGCATGGATATATGTATATGCGCGCGCGCGTGTATGTAAAATGCCCTAAGAAGCACCGCAGCTGCAGTGTCAATAAATGTTTTGACGACGCCGAAATGAGGAACTTGCATACATACGTACATACGCACATGCATACATACGCAAATACATACAAACATACATACATACACACGCATACATAAATACATACAGAAACACATATATATACATATGTATGCATATATATATATGCGTACACACATACACACATACCTATATAGACACATACATGCACACATATATACACACACACATACATACATACATACATACATACATACATACATACATACATACATGCATACATACATACACATTGCCAGTGTTATTGTCATTCTGTTAGAAACACGCACATACATATGCATTCGATAAAAGACATTTGCACAATATATATATATATATATATATATATATATATATA
>NC_068992.1:40318820-40321367 GCF_001194135.2 Octopus bimaculoides | reverse complement strand
ATATATATATATATATATATATATACACATATATATATATATATAGACAGGTAGATAGACAGACAGACAGATAGATAGATAGATAAATAGATAGATAGATAGATAGGCACAGGAGCGGCTGTGTGGTCAGGAGCTTGCTTATCAACCACAAGGTTCCCAGTTCAGTCCCACTGCATGGCACTGTAGGCAAGCGTCTTCCACTATAGCCTCGGGCTGACCAAAACCCTTTGAATGGAATTGGTAGACAGAAACTGAAAAGATTCCCATCGTATATGTGTGTGTGTGTGTCTGTGTGTATTTGTATAGGTTTACAAAGAATAAGTTCTGGGGTCGATTTGTTCGACTAAAGGCTGTACTCTAGCATGGCCGCAGTCAAATGACTGAAACAAGTAAGAGAATAAAAGAAGAAATATATATTCACTCTTTTAATCTTTTACTTCTTTCAGTCATTTGACTGCGGCCATGTTGGAGCACCACCTTAGTGGAACAAATCGACCCCAGAACTTATTCTTTCTAAGCCTAGTACTTACTGTATCGGTCTCTTTTGCCGAAGCGCTAATTTACGGGGACGTAAGCACACCAACATCGGTTGTCAAGCGATGATGGTGGGGGTACAAACACAGGCACACAAATATATATTTATATATGTGTAAATATACGACGGGCTTCTTTCAGTTTCCGTCTACCAAATCAACTCACAAGTCTTTGGTCACCCCGAGACTATAGTAGAAGATACTTGCTCAAGGTGTCACACATTGGGATTGAACCGGGAACCATGTGGTTGGAATGCAAGCTTCTTACTACACGGCCTCACCTGCGCCTGTATGTATGTATGCATATGTATATATATATATATATATATATATATATATATATATATATATATATATATGCATATATGTAAGTATATATGTGTATAGATACACACACACACATATGTATGTATATATATGTATAGATACACACACACATATGTATGTATACACACGCAAAGACGCAGGCATACACACACGCACACATAGATATGTATACATACATATGTTCACAAAGACGCCGACTCACACACACATGTACAAAGCCCACGCATACGCACACATATACACGCATATAATTTGAATGTACGTACACACATGCAACCTTATACATGCTAATACATTCTCGTGCATGTGTATATGAGCGTGTACGGGTATGTGCGTATGCGTGTGTGAGTATGCGAGTATGTATATATATGTGTGTGTGTGTGTGTGTGTGTGTGTACGTTCCAACGAACTGAACAGCATTGTAGTCCCAAATTTAAGGACAAACCTACACACATATCTGTATGGTAATGTGAGGCCTGCTCTAATACACTCCGCTTCATACATAAACACACATACACGGATAAGCTAACACAGCCACAGATATCAATACACATACGCACGCACACACACACACACACACACACACACACACACACACACACACACACACACACACACACACACACACACACACTCACAGATTTGCACATGCGTAGTCAAGCCCGCATATGCGAACACGTGAATACGCAAAATATTTGATATTACAAGTGACAGCAACTCTGAGCGAGAGTGCAATAAAAATGCAGGAAACGTTACAGGGCCGCGAACTTTCTTGATTAGAGAAACGGCAGAAGCAGCAGCAGCAACAACAATAACAACAACAACAACATCAACAGCAACAATATTAACAACATTAACAAAAAACTACAACCGTAAAAGGATGCTAGCGAAGAAGACTACATGATCGCTCATGCTGCAAGAAAATGGCACAAAAATCTGCCTTAAAGATGACCCTTCTGTCATTAAAAATTATTGAATATTGAGGATAAACTCCATATTGAATATCACTGAATCGCTGTATCGATCAGAGTATCGGATGTTGTTATACACCACTTGTCACAATGCGCTTCCTCGCAAGGCAAAATTCCCCCAAACGGAACGCTAGTCCATCAAATGGTAAATCTTTTACAGCTGAAGGGGCTGGAGTAACGTGAAATGAAGGGTTTTGCTCCAGAACACGACAGTCTACCAGCCTGGGAATCGAAACCATGACCTTGAGAACCATACCTGAACCATTAGGCTATGAACCATATCAAATATAATCTTTTCTACTCTAGGCACGAGGCCCAACATTTTGGAGGAGGGAGCCAATCAATTAGATCGACCCCAGTACGCAACTGGTATTTAATTGATCGACCCCGAAAGGGTGAAAGGCAAAGTCGACCTCGGCGGAATTTGAACTCAGAACGTAACGGCAGACGAAATACCGCTAAGCATTTCGCCCGGCGTGCTAACGTTTCTGCCAGCTCGCCGCCTTCCATATCAAATATAATATGGTGGAGAAGACGTGATGGTTACGGTTAGAGGGCTTGTCAATTGATCTAATCTCGACCAAGAAATATTTCACACTACACGTTTAAACGCTGTCTGACCACAACAGTCTTAACAAACTAACACAAAGCGTTTCACTAAGTTTTACGGACTTCGAACTCAAACACCACAAAAAGAGGATTTTCACAAATAAAAC
>NC_068992.1:40316017-40317605 GCF_001194135.2 Octopus bimaculoides | reverse complement strand
TCCAGCATGGCCGTTGCCCAATGACTGAAACAGGTAAAATATATAAAGGACAAACAAGCAGCGGAAAAACTTAGAAATGCTGAAATATTTTCGTTATCAGTTTCCCACTGTAGCCGGCCAAGCAGAAAGTCTGACCCAACAAGTGCAGGCTGGTCGCTGTTAATTTATATGTAAATCGTGGCACTCCGTCGGTTACGACGACGAGGGTTCCAGTTGATCCGATCAGCGGAACAGCCTGCTCGTGAAATTAACGTGCATGTGGCTGAGTACTCCACAGACACGTGTACTCTTAACGTAGTTCTCGGAGAGGTTCAGCGTGACACAGAGTGTGACAAGGCTGGCCTCTTTGAAATCCAGGTACAAAAGAAACAGGAAGAGTGAGAGAAAGTTGTGGTGAAAGAGTACAGCAGGGCTCGTCACCCCCCACCCCCTGCCGGAGCCTCGTAGAGCTTTAGGTGCTTCTATTCAATAAACACACACAATGCTCAGTCTTGGAATCGAAAGCGTGATCTTACGACCATGAGTCCGCAGCCATAACCACTGGACCATTGCGCCTCCAATTTTCAGACCTTGTGCCTATAATAGAAAGTATCATTATTATTATTATTATTATTATTATTATTATTATTATTATTATTATTATTATTATTATTATTATTATTATTATTATTAACGTGGCGAGTGAGCAGAATCATTAGCATGCCGGACAAAATACTTAGCAGCAATTCGTTCGTCTTCACCGTAGTTTTCTTCGCCTTTCATCTTTTTCGGGGTCGATGAAATAAGTACCAGTCAAACACTGGGGTCGACATCACCAACTAGCTCTCTCCCCTCAAATTTCAGGTCTTGTGCTTATAATAGAAACGATCCTCATCATCATCGTCATCGTCGTAATCAACATCATCATCGTCATCATCATCGTTGTTATCATCATCATCATCATCGTTATTGTTATCGTCATCATCGTCATCGTCGTCGTCGTTATCACCATCATCACCATCATCATCATCATCATCATCATCATCATCATTATCATCATCATCATCATCACCCCATCATCATCATCATCATCATCATCATCATCATCATCATCATCATCATCGTGAAGGCAGCGAGCTGGCAGAATCGTTAACACACCGGACAAAATGCTTCACAGCATTTTTTGTGACTCAAATTCCGTGGAGGTCGACTTAGCTGTCATCCTTTCGAGTGAAGGAGTTCGATAAATAAATACCACTTGCATGCTAGGGTCAATGTCACCGATTAAGTCACTGCCCCTAAAATTTCAGACCTTGTGTCTGGTTTTGTGATCTGAGGTTGACTTGCAATTCATCCTTTCGGAATCGAAAAATGGGTACCAGTCAAGTATTGGGTCGATGTCTTCGATCAACCCAGCTCCCTCCTAAAAAAAAATTCAGGCCTTGTTCCCAGAGCAGAAAGGATTATCAATGATGATGGCGATGATGATGATTATGATGATGATGATGATGATGATTATGATGATGATGATGATGATGATGATGATGATGACGATGATGATGGTGATGACGATGATGACAACGATGATGACGATGACGACGACGGCTAC
>NC_068992.1:40314670-40315706 GCF_001194135.2 Octopus bimaculoides | reverse complement strand
AATTCGCAAGCACCAAAAAAAAAAAAATGGTAGTAGTAGTAGTAATAATAATAATAATAATAATAATAATAATAATAATAATAATAATAATAATAATAATAATGATAATAATAATAAAGTGAGAGAGAAAAGAAAAGAAAAAATGCCAAAAAAAAAAGAATTACATAAAAACAGAAAGAAAAAAGGAAAAAAATTGCAAAGAAGCGAAAACTAAATGTATAAAATGAAAGAAAGTTTAACAGAGCAAGAAGGATATTATTTCTGATTATTTGTCCCGGTTGTAATGCAAAAGCATTATGGATGTTTGAAAAGTCACAAGGCCAACGTAATATATGTAAATAACTCAGCAAATCAAACAGAGGGACTTTGCTAAATTACAACGGTGACGGGTTACAATATTAGTGGGGGAAGGGTGTGTGAGAGAGAGAGAGAAAGAGAGAGAGAGAGAGAGTGAGAGAGTAGCAAGAGCGCGAAATTAATATTTGCAGGCGGCCATCTTGACTGCGTTCACTAATTCTGTTTACATGTGTAACCAGCCTGGCAGCCAGGCAGACGGATAGATGACAAAAGGGGAAAGAAAAAGAGACAGAAAAAGAGAAGGAAGTAGAGAAAGAGAGAGAGAGAGAGAAGGGGGATAGTGAAGCTGACAACAATAGGTGGTAAAAAAAATTGGTTCGGGTTGGGAGAGGCAGTTGGCTACTAAGGCATCAGAGATTGGTTGAGTTAGATGTCGGACATAACCAAGGGAACGTGAATAAAGACTGGCATAGATAAATAGAGGGTAGTATAAAAAGATAGATAGGTAGGTAGGTAGGTAGGTAGGTAGATAGATAGATAGGTAGATAGATAGATAGATAGATAGATAGGTAGATAGATAGCGATACAAAAAAGAAACGAATAAAAATAGAGAGATTTCATACGTGTATAGTTATTGATTGTTAGATATACAGCATTCATTCACTTCAGCAAACAACTATATAAACTATTACACACACACACACACACACACACACACACACACACACACACACACACA
>NC_068992.1:40309580-40312080 GCF_001194135.2 Octopus bimaculoides | reverse complement strand
GGAATCTCATTTGCCGTCATTATGTTTGTTAGATCGCCAATTCCATGTTGTTTGTTAGATCGCCAATTCCATGTTGTTTGTTTCTGCTAATAACATTAATGTGGTTGAGTTCCCTTCATCTTCTACTAAAATGTCCAATTTTCAAGGATATAGCGACTGACATGGTTTGTTGCTCCGCACAATAACTGCATCCAACAAACCCAAACTTGTATTGAGTAACAATAACAAAGATGGTGGAAAGTGCCTAGAAATCTCTCCTTGAGTTCACATCATGTTTTGCGTCCTTATGAAAGCCTATTTCTTCGTAGTCCACGTTAGAATAATATACTTTAGTTTTTATAGTACTGTGAGATCGAGTTAAAAGTCTTTTAGAAAGTTATCATCACTGGAACTTTGAAGATGAAAGAGGCTATCTTTATTGATAGAATAAGCCTAACACATTCGGATAATTGTTCTTCTTTTAGTCGTTATTGTCACAATGCTTCAGCTACAATCATCAGAAACTCAGAGAAAATATGAACCCATCCAGTACCAACAGACGCAAACCGTACAATCCGTCTATTAATAGACGCGAACTATACGAAGGTCGAAGTGGGGAGGCCTTATAACAATCTCCGTTCCTTTGTTATTTGTCCAAAGATCGTCTTGACACCAACCGACACTTTCTCTTTTGATTAAGGGCTTTTTAACGCAAAATATTGCAAACAAAATGGTGGTTAATAAACATAGTGGTGTTTGCTTTTTTCTGATTTCTCTTGTTAATTTTTCCCAGACTTTTGCTGCCACATCTCTCTCTCTCTGTAGGACTGTCTGTCTGTCTGTCTCTCTCTGTCGGTCTGTCTCTCTCTCTCTCCTTCTCTCCCTCTCTCTCTTCACACACTCTCTATCTCTCTCCTCTCTCTCTCTTCACACACTCTCTTTCTCTCTCTCCCTCTTTTTCTCTATTTCCCTCTCTTTCTCTCTCTCCCTCTCTTTATCTCTCTCCCTCTCTCTCTCTCTCTCTCTCTCTCTCTCTCTCTTTTATACACACACACACACACCAAAACCTCCGTCCACTCCCCACATCAAACGGGCTTAAATTCCATTTGCATAGCATTGGACAACATGAGGCTATGCAATATTTTTTTTTTCCTTATGTTATCGTGCAGTGGGATCGAACGCAGAACAACGACAGTGGAGCGAACTTGCAAACCACAAAACCATGCCTGTAGCAGATTGATTTGAATTAAGGTGTCTGCGTGACGACTCTTACGTACTCTCTGCACAAAGGAATAACACCACCAACCACAGAGTAGCGTGTTGGGTAGAAAACGGTTGGCAACCATGTCACCACCACCACCACCACCACCATTACTACTACTACTACTACTACTACTACTACTACTACTACTACTACTACTACTACTACCGTCGTCACCCTCATCACCCTCATCACCACTACGTCTATAGATAGTTATATAGTTAGACAGATGGATAAATAGATAGACAGACAAAAAGATAGATAGATAGACAGACAGACAGACAAACAGACAAACAGACAGACAGATAGATAGATAGATAGATAGATAGATAGACAGACAGAAAGACAGACAGACAGACATATATATATATATATATATATATATATATATATATATAGATAGATAGATAGACAGATGGATAGATACATAGATAGATAGATAGATAGATAGATAGATAGATAGATAGATAGATAGATAAATAGATAGATAGAAAGACAGACAGACAGACAGATAGATAGATTTTCTTATTAAGTTACACAGGGTCGAACACAGGGGACAATACAATGTAGAACTTTTCTTTTCAAAACCGATCAATAGGGATCGAAAACGTTTTGGGACGTGTACACAAAGAGATAACAAGGTAATGTCTTAACAACAGAAATTCTCAAAAGGAGAGAAAGTACTGACTAAGGTTATCCGAGGAAAGAAAACTCTACGAAAAAATACCACGGTAACCTGGTAAAAAATCCATTAGAGCGAAGCGCCCTTTCCCTTTTAGTTCTATAAGTTCATGTTCAACGTGGGTCCATCATTCATGCGTACCATCATGCGTACCATATTCACCCACCTTTTATTGAAATTTTCATTCGACAAAACTTCCCTCTCTACTCTCACCTTCCTTTTCAAGAAACACTTGAAAAAGTTGATGAGAGATTCACCAGAGAGGAAAGTATTTGTCTCTAAGCCTTTTAAACGAGTCCACCACACACATTCTTTTGCCACAGCCACCAGTACAATGAAAACTGCTTTGCCTTCCCGGTTAAAGCAAGGTGGCGGGTTAATATTTACAATAGAATCGGTTGACAACTGAACTCGTCCTATACGTGACGGCAGCCGTTCGACATAGGCCCACAGGTCTGAAATGTTTGGACATTGCGCGAGTGCGTGCACAACGGTTTCGTGGTTCTAATCTCACCTCGAGCAGGTCGGTTCAGTGTTTCTTGATCCGTGTCTGTGGACCTTATCTCGAACGGGCAATG
>NC_068992.1:40308152-40309062 GCF_001194135.2 Octopus bimaculoides | reverse complement strand
TGTCTGCACATCATCAACTACGGCATACCCAGCCCTTCATTTAGCAGATGTTAGCAGCAAATAGATCGTCTGACCATCGGAACGTTTCCCTTCCACAAAAAGCGGAAACGTATGCACCCCAGTTTCTTGATGGACGAGGCACGACGGTCAGACGGTAGTAGATGACGGATGCAATCTACGCATTCGCCACCTCAGCCCGACCTTTTAGAGATAACTTCTTCTCGGCCCTCATTATCTCGTCCCAATTCTTCTCCATTTGAAGGTCTGGACTGAACCAGACCCCGAGCCATTTAACCGGTCCGTCGGTCCAGTATCCCACGATGGAGACGCTGTTGGACGGCATGGGCTTGCTTCTCCAGGTGCCGAGCCGCAAGCCCACTGTCTTTTCTGGGTTAAATTTTGCTTCCGTTACCAATTCGTATTCTTTTAATGTCTCGCCGACCAGATCAATATGTCTGTGGCTTGACGCTATGACGGTGACATCGTCCGCATATGCAGACACGCTCCTCCCGCATCCCAGTTCTCGCGGGATGCCCACCAGCGTCTCCAGCTTCTGCAGTAGTGGCTCTAGAGTCGATACATACAGAAGTGATGAGAGGGAGCATCCTTGGCGGACCGAACGCGTGATGTTAAATGGTCTAGATAGATGACCATTTACAAGAACTACTGAGAGGACGCCGCTGTATAAAGCAGCGATCCAACCGCGGAAGACTGGACCGAAACCAACCGCCCTAAGGACAGCCTCTAAATATCAATGGTCGATCCTACCGAAAGAGAGACAGACAGATAGCTAGATAGATAGATAGACAGACAGACAGATTGATAGGCAAATAGACGGACAGATAGGCGCGCGCACACACACACATACATGTACACGGACACATCCTCACGCACGCGCACACACAAACAC
>NC_068992.1:40306734-40307869 GCF_001194135.2 Octopus bimaculoides | reverse complement strand
ATATATATATATATATATATATATATATAAATAGATAGATAGATAAATAGATAGATAGATAGATAGACATGTAGATCCACCACCACCTACTACCAACTTCCTACGTCCCCAAATCCGTCACAAACGGATCGGAAATAACCACTGTCATGATGCTTTCATAAATACCTCTTCGCTCGTTTCTTTTCTACCTTTCCTGAGTGTTCTCCGAACTGTTCACTCTCCTCCTTCCGTCATTCTGCTGCACCAATTCGTTTATTCACACATTTAGATTACATCTACTCACCTGTCTGTTTGTGTATCTATCTATCTGTCTATGTAGCTATCTTTCTGTCTGCCTGTCTATCTGTCTATATATGTATGTATGTATGTATGTATGCATGCATGTATGTATGTATGTATGTATGTATGTATGTATGTATGTATGTATGTATGTGTCTGTCTGTCTGTCTATCTGTCTATCTGTCTGTCTATCTATCTATGTATTTATCTATCTATCTGTCTGTCTGTCTGTCTATCTATCTATCTATCTATCTATCTATCTATCTATCTGTCTGTCTGTCTGTCTGTCTATCTGTCTATATATTTATCTCACTATCTATATATATTGTCTACCTATCTGCACATACACGCGCATACACAGGCATACATACATAAACACATACATGCATACATACATATATACATATATTTGTATACACACGCACACACACATACACATATACGCATATCTATATATGTATGTGTTTATATATGTATGAATGAGTGTGTGTGTGTGTGCATACATACATATGGGTGAATGGATGGATTTTTCGGACAGTAACAGACGTCAGTTGTCGACACAATCTCGCCAGTAACAGACTGCTGATATCTAACAAAACCAACGGCACAATGTGTCGCCACGTGACCGGTGTGTGACATCGGCACGTTGTGCCATTGTCTGCAGCTATCTCCAGAGAGTTCCTTACGAGCCAACACCTGTCTCTAATATTTCTCTATTGACCAACAGAGACCAGTTCCTTGCCGTTAATGCCGCCACCGTCGCCGCCGTCATCGTCTTCTTTATTGGTATTGTTGTTGTTGATGGTGTTGTATGTATGTATGTATATATACATACATATATATATATATATATATA
>NC_068992.1:40300342-40304476 GCF_001194135.2 Octopus bimaculoides | reverse complement strand
TATCGAAATCTGAAACTATTCTTTAGACCGGGGCTTATCAACCGGAGGTTCATATGGACCCTGTAGGACCATATAAAATTTGTGGGAGTCCACGAATACAGTATAGTAAATTAGGGGACTACAGTGATGTTTGAGGGAGCAATAAAAAAAAATGTACTACAGACCAGTAAAGTCCACGATACACAAAATATCTTAATAATTCTTATACAAGTCCTGATAATATTTAATTATAGAAATATAATAATAGGATTTTCAAAACATCGAATGGCTATGGTTGGGGGGGGGGGTCCATCCAATTAAATAGGAATCAAAGGGGTCCACAGGAAAAAAATGGTTGAGAACCCCTGATTTAGACAGAAGACGAGAAGCATTGTCTCAGCTCTTTATTGGCCACCCTAGACTGGCTGATTATTCTACATTGTGGACTTTCATTCTGAGCGTTTCAAGGCTGTTCACCTCAAGGTAAATATATACTTGTAGCGAGTTTCAGAAGGTGCAAATATGGGTAGGAAGGATCGGACTGACAGTTTTGACTATAACTTACGCCATGTGATGTAAGTGGGAAAAAAAAAGGGCGCATGAAATGGGGTTGGGTAGAAGAGATGAGAAGATGATGGGGAAGTAGAAAAAGCCGAGTGAAGGAAACAGTTTGATTATGACCAAGTGGTTATTGTTGCCGTTGTTGTCGCTTGAGCTCGAGGCCAACGATGAGTGTACAGTCTTCTGATGGAAGCAATCCCAGCCACGAAAGGTCAGTCGTTTTAGGAGAATGGTCGAAGGTTATCCAAAACACCTTTTCTTTTCTTAAGATTTCAGGGCGAATTTCGTTATTAGTTGTAACAGGTCGAGCGACTACGAAGAGGAACCCTCATTGGCTCAGGGTTTCACTTTGAATCCAAGCACTTTCCCGTTGGCTCAAATCAAACTCGATGGTATGGTATTTGTCACATAACTGGCTGGCTATATTGCAGATGCTTGTAGAATGTGTGTGTGTGCGTATGTGCGCATGCGTGTGTGTATGTGTGTGTATACAAATATTTAGATATTTATCGTACTTTAACTTTCTACGCATCAACTAATGAAGCTGAAGTATTTGTGGATTAAAAGTAGCCAATGTTTTCGCGATAACAATCCCACGCGAAACTCACATAAATTCCGAGTTCTATAATCGTTCGTATTTCTATATTCACACATACATTTATACATCTACTTTATATTATTCCATTATTCCATTATGCTAAAGATTTAGATGTTTATTTCGTTCCATAGTTAGTGTTGTTTAAAGCGTAACTCTAGAACTTGTGTCATTACGTTATTTCTTTTATGTCTTCGACGTCACTCCATAGTTAAGGCTGTTAAAAACCCAACACAATAACATGTTTCATTGATATTGATTTCAAATTTTGGCACAAGGCCAGCAACTTTGGGGGAGTGAGTAAGTCGATTTGATCGACCCCAGTACGCAACTGGAACTTATTTTATCGACTCCGAAAGGATAAAAAGTAAAGACGACCTGGGTAGAATTTGAACTCAGAACGTAAAGACGGACGAAAAGCCACGAAACATTTTGTCCGGCGGGCTAACGATTCTGCTCTCTCGCTGCTTTATGTTTCATTAATAATATTATGTCTTACAATTTCGGACTCCCAGTTCGTAATTCAAGAACACATCCTGATATTCTTAATAATTCTTTCTATTATATGCACATGGGCCGAATTTCAGTGGGGAGCATCGATCCCAGCGCTTAACTGGTCCTTATTTTATCGACCCCGAAAGGATGAAAGACAATGTCAACTTCGGCGGAATTTAAACATAGACCATTAAGACGGACAGAATGCTACTAAACATTTTATCCGGCACGCTAACTATAATATACATGATAATATTATAAGTTTGGTGATGCAAACAGGAAAACAGAAATCAAAACAAGAACCACTAAGGCTCGAAAAATCGATAGAGCTTGTCAGTCATTGTTTTCTGTCCACAGAGAAAGCTAAACTTGCCAGGTTTGTATATCGACAACGTCGACGTGCAAATGTTTTGTTTTCTACTGATAATCGGTATAAGTTACAGAGTGACTCAAGGGTCGAAGTGCCAATGCACGAAACACTCGGCACTGTATCTTATGAGGATTATTAATAAAAGGCGTGGCCATATGGTAAGATGTTTGCTTCCAAGCCACAAGGTTGCACGTTCGGTCCCACAGCGTGGCACCTTCGACAAACATCTTCTACTATAACCTCGGGCCGACAAAAACCTTATGAATGGATTTGGGAGACGGAAACCGTATATAGTTGTAAGCTTTTGTATTTGTCTCCATTCACTGCTTGACAACCGGTGTTGGTTTGTTTTGCGGTTCGGCAAAACTTTGCCGGTTCAGCAAAATAAATAAATAAATAAATAAATAAAATAACAAAAAACGATGGAACCAGTAACAGACTTTAAAACACAATTAAGTACTGGGATTGATTCATTTAAGTAAAACTTCTTCAAAGCGACACCCCAGCATGGCCGCAGTCTAATGAGTGAAACGAGAAGGATAAAAGATTATTGTGCAATAGATATTACAGTTCGATATTTAAGCGATGAGGAATTATGTACATTACTTACATTATTTACATTATTTACATTTGACGGATATTTGTTCTCATCTTGTTTGGTGTTAACTTAAAAAAACAATTTACAAGAGAAAGATTTACAAGAGAAAAAGAACAGACTGCAGCATACAAGAACAAATGATGAGGAGGTGCACCATCAACACCACTACCACTACCACCATCACCATCATCAACACCACCAACTCAAACACCACCACCACCTCAAACACCACCACCACCTCAAACACCACCACCACCACCACCACCTCAAACATCACCACCACCTCAAACACCACCAAAACCCCTACCACCAACCTCATCACCGCTGCTACCACCAGCATCATCACCGCTACTACCATCACCACCACCGCCATCATCATCACCACAACCGCAACTACCATGTGCATCCCCACCATTACCACCATCACACAAACACTTCCACCACCACCACCACTACCTCCACTATCATCTCCACCATCACCACACCATCAGAATCAACACTACCACTAACACTACCACCACCACCACCACTACCACCACCAACACCACTACCAACACTATCACCAACACCACTACCACCACCAACACCACCATCACCACTAAAACACTCACACCTCCAATGTCACCCTCACAATCACCACTCTACCACTATTGCAAACCCCACCACCACCACCACCAACACCATCACTACAGATTAGAGCAACAAACATGGCGACGATGTGGAATGCAGTGAAATTAAGTTCAGCTTCCTTCGAAGTTCCTATCCGTTATTTTATTTAGTATTAAGGTTTATATTGATTCACTTATTTATTTGTTTGTTTATTCTGTCAAAATATTTATTTTTATTCTCCTCTCGCCCGAAGTTGCTACAATTAAATAAGGAATAACACAGTTTTCAAATAGTTAATTCAATTCCAAATAAGGTTTATTACAAAAATGGTTTCTCTCTCCCCACCATCAACCCAACCTTACTTAATCCATGCTCAGTTTAAATGTTGAATATGAGTTCAGATTATTATTATTATTATTATTATTATTATTATTATTATTATTATTATTATTATTATTATCATCATTATTATTATTATATTTGATTTTTTAAAAATTGCATTTTTCTTTCTTTAATATACTTTTGAAATTTTTATTTATTTTTAAACAAAAATCAAACTGCAAAAATAAATAAATAATAATAATAATAATAATAATAATAATAATAATAATAATAATAATAATATTAATAATAAAGATAAATCTAAAAAGATAAAAGTAAAACATACGAAACGTCTACGTAGCCTCGTTTTGGAAAATTACTTGAGTTTATTTGAGCGGAGAGTTGGTTGTGCGAATATTTGTTGTTTAATATGATCTAAACATGTTGAACGAGCTGCGGTTTAGAGCGCCATGCAGGCAAAGACACGCAAGACTTAGCTTCTAATGACATATCATATAAACGGATTGAATGCAGGGGTGGTGGGGTGGGGCAGTTACAAAGAGGTGGATTTCTTGTGGTGGTGGTGGTGGTGGTGGTGGTGGTGGT
>NC_068992.1:40293888-40296590 GCF_001194135.2 Octopus bimaculoides | reverse complement strand
CCATACATATATCTACATATCTACATCTATATATATATACATACATGCATATATGGGTACAGGACATCACAAAAAAAGGTTAAACATAATGAGAAACGAAAACATAAAGACGAAGACAGAAAACAAACTTTTTTCGAACAACGAAAAAACAGAGAAACGAGACATGTAACATAAAGAATATTTCCCTTCATCAGTTTTCCCTGTTCCATCTCCTCCGTGTTACCCAGGCCTACTCCCCATTTTTAGGAGGGGGTAGCAACAACAAGACACACACCAGGCATCCCATTCATTTCCCAGCTCAAAGAGACGATCCCCGTTCTATGCTCGAGTGAAGGCATAGATCGCAACCCCTAATATCAGTAGCGTGCAAAACAGAATTGAAATTTTGGCAAAGGTGCCCTCTAAGAGGCTAGCACTTGTCATCGGTTACGTGGGCGGAGCTGCGGAAACCTGTCCAATTCCTGTCAGATCTATTTACATCATCGTCGTCTCCTTATATTTTATTTCTCAGAGCTCTCAATCTCATTTGTTCTGGTTATCTCTGTAAGAGAAGACAGCAACCTGTTGCCAAAGACCTCACATGGTCTCTCAGAGTCTCTTTCCATGAATTACAAGATTTGGTACTTATGTGGAGGCGCATGGCTTAGTGGTTAGAACGTCAATCTTACGACCGTGAGGTTGTGAATTCGAATCCTGGACCGGGCTGCGTGTTGCGTTCTTGCGCAAGACACTTTATTTCACGTTTCTCCAGTTTACTTAGCTATAGAAATGAGTTGTGACATCACAGGTGCCAAGCTGTATCGGCCTTTCTTTGCCTTTCCCTTGGATAACATCGGTGGCTGGTATGCATGGGCGACTACTGGTCTTCCACAAACAACCTTGCCCGGACTTGTGCCTTGGAGGGTAACTTTGTAGGTGCAATCCCATGGTCATTCGTGACCGAAGGGGGTCTCCGCACTTAAACGTTAAATATTTATGAAGATGAAATTTCAATGTTTAGCAATTTGAATAATATACTGCCTAATGAATAACTTTTAAATAATATATTGAATGATTTCTCATTATTCTTAACTTAAAAAGAAATCTAAGACTAAAAAAAAAAATTTTAATAAATTGTTCCCTTTGTTTTAATTTATTTGTTTATTTATCATTATTACTCTTAGAGTGGTTGACGTTAGGAAGGGCATCAAGCTGTACAAACCATGCCAAATCAGAATGAAACCTGGTGCAGCTCCACAGCTACCAGTTTTCAGTCAAATCGTCCAACCCATGCCAACATGGAAAATGGGCATTAAATGATGATGATGATGGTGATGATGATGATGATGATGATGATGATGATGATGATGATGATGATAATGATGATGATTGTTGTTGTTATTAAATTTTACTTTTCAGAGTTCTTAATCTCACTTACTCCTGTTAATTCTGTAAGAGAAGACAGCAACCTATTGTCAAAGGTCTCACACAGTCTCTCAGAGTTTCTTTCCCTGAATTACAGGATTAGGTACTTAAACGTTAAGTATTGTGGAAGGTAGCAATCTCAAGATCCTAGCTGTTCCCAGCAGAACAGTTTTTGAGCGTGTTCTACCTTCAGGTCAATTCCAATTTCTCCGACATATTTCTCAAACTTAGTTGTTAGAACTCCAAGTGACCCTGCAACTCCTGGTTATTACCTTCATTGCCTACTTTCTTGCAATTTAATCTTTTAGTAACTCGTATTTTTCCACTCTTTTCCAGCTCATTGTCACGTATATTGTTGTTGGTAGTGTTTCCTATACGCACAACAGATTAGACTGTTGGAAAAGAAAAATTCCAAACATCGGGCCACAACATGTAATCTTAGATGCAAAGATACTAAGTATACTAGCTGTCCCTAATAACACTGTTTTCCTGGAGCTGTACTAAACTAGGTTTCATGCCTATGTTCTCTATCCTTCTGTTCAAATTTTTAGAGATTGTTCTTGATGCACCTAAAACTACAGGAATACATTTTACCCGCACTTGCCAGTTATAATAATTATTATTATCATTATTGTTATTTACTTTTAATCTGCATGTTTGTTACAGTCACTTTTCGAGACATACCCAGCATCCTGGGGTGAGTGAAGGATAAGAGAATGTTACACCATGGCTGAAAGCTTGGGGAGGGGAAGAGCTAGGAGGAGCAGAGAGATATCTTCATGTAATACAACACACACATTTAAATTGATAGGGTTTTTCTAAGGATGCGGGCATTACTGATCAACACAATCTTTTGGATTTCTCTGGGACATGGTTCTCCTGGGACGTTATCTAGATGTTCTGACATCCCTTTTTATCATACAGCAACAGGAACAGTTCTCGCTTTAAGATTCCACATCCTTTGTATCGTCATTATTATTATTATTATTATTATTATTATTTTGTTTTTTTTTTCTTCTTTCTTCAAATTTTCTTCCATTTCTCGCCGAGTGTTTTCCGTACACCTAGGGCAGAGAAACTCATTGTATGCATTCCCAGTTTACACACGCAAATTCACAGGTAAAACATGTATTTAAGAAAAAACAATTCATGAATGGACGTTGTTTTCACAGCGATAATGATCTTCTCAGTACATGAGTCGTTCCAGTTAGCACGATTTTTTGCACTTCCTGTAGGGATGGTAAGCCTGGTATCATTTTCAAATAGGTTTCAGTACCTTTTTTTTTTATCATTCCTAG
>NC_068992.1:40285351-40292355 GCF_001194135.2 Octopus bimaculoides | reverse complement strand
CGTCTATAGTACTCTTTCTTTATTTTTTCTTTCATTTGTGTATGTTGTATCCTATCTAGTTCATTGACTCCTAAATACTTATATGGTTGGCTTTCGTCTAGTTCTCTTATTTCATTGGCTTTATCTAGTGTTATATTGCTACTTTTAACTAATTTTCCTCTTTTCAGGGTTGCTTTGGCACATTTTTCTAATCCGAATTTCATTTCTATTTCCTTGGTAAAGCCGTGTACTGTCTGTAGTAGTGTTTCTAGCTCTTTGTCGTTTTTTGCATATAATTTTAGGTCATCCATATATAGAAGGTGGCTGACTTATTATTATTATTATCATTATTATTCAGCTCGTCTCTTTGATGGAACTGAAGTTCACAGTTTGGCACCTAGCTCCTACAGTGCCATCAGGTGCTCCTCGTCCTCTGCCAGTCGGACAATGCAGTCGGTGGTAGTTTCATATTACCATTATTTTGAGAACGAGTCGCAAGTAACAGCGGCAATGTCCTCGAAGCGACTTCAGGCTTCGACGAGGACGAATTGACTGGTCTGTTCTAGACGCCTTTCAGTCTGGGAACTACGATGAATAACTTCCAGAAATCCTCAACTTGGCTGTGCTCCGCAGGGAGTTCCAGACAAACTCTACAATCATGTTGGTGCCATCAAAAAGGATTGTCCCGGATGCACGCAAAGCAATATAAACCGTAGGATACTCAATCATTTTCTCTCTGAGTATTCTTAAATTGTGGAGTTGAACAGCTTCTGTAGAACGAATACGAGTGAAAGGCGCGCGGCTTAGTGGACAGAGTGTTGTACTCGTGATTATAAGATCGTGGTGTTAGTTCCCGGGTTGGGTGGGGCTTTGTGTTCTTGAGCAAAAACTTTTCATTTTACGTTTCTCCAGTCAAAGTAAATGTAATTGAGTCATAATCCTACGATGGACCTGATAACAGGTTACAAAAATCCCAGATTTTTGTAACTTTATAACAACGAGGCTAACGTTGTCTTTCATGTTTTCGGGGCTGATAAAATAAAGTACTTGTCAATTACTGGGTTGATGTAATTTACTAAGCTACCCACTTTCCTCGTCGCACATTTCCTGAAAAATTTACTGGCCTTGGTGGAAAATTTGAAATCTGCAGAAATAGAGGATGCAACGACCCTGAAGTGCTGTGGTACAATATTCCTGACAGCATCAAATCATCTGCTGAAGTAGCTCTACGATTCGTGAAATGCAAGCACCAAGACTGGTTCGACAAGAACGATTCTAAAATTAAACCACTCCTTTAGCACAAGAGACACAAAGCATAGATCTCAGACCAAAACTCATTAACACTCAGATCTCTACACATCTTCTTTAGAAAAACTACACAGAAAAACTGCGTGAGATGAAAAAAAGTCCAAGAATTGGAACAGTCTGCTAATTCTCACAACTTGAGAGCACTGTATGACAATCTGAAGAATGTATTTGGTCCAAGAAAGGGTGCCCCAGGACCCATTCTCTCTAACGACGGAACAAGACTCTTAAGTAGTGAAGATGAAATTCTTTATTAAATCAAGAATCCACAACCGATCCTGAAGTAATCAGCGAAATCCTCCAGTGGCCTAATAATTGAAGAACTAGTGGAAGACCCTTCTTTGGAAGAGATAAGTACTGCCGTCAAAAAACTTTCTAATAGTAAAGCTTCTGGACAAGACAGTATTCTCATAGATACGTAGAAGCATAGTGGCAGACAACTTGTAAGTAAGCTGCGCAAATTGATCTGTTTTATCTGAGAAACTGGATCTGTTCCTCAACAGTTCAAAGATAATGCACTTGCACAATGTGTGCACAATGTATGCACACTATAATACACTTGCACAAAAACAAAGGGAAGAAAAGTGTATGTGATAATCTCTTAGGAATACGATTGTTGTGCATAGTTGGAAAAATTCTCGCAAGGGTGATCCTTAACTGCATCAATAGGCATCAGCATCATCATGTTATAACTTGTAAAATTGTAATGGTAGTATAGGCTATTTTTGGATAAAATAAGAATGACGCAAGAGTGCTAGTGTGAAGGGAATGAGGTGGCATAAGGAGAGTGACTGATAAGTGACAAATATGGAGTGGCAGTGGGATGGAAACGTTAATACAACTGTCATTCAGGGATACACACGCGCACGCTTTCAATCAATTTACAAAGCCAAGTCGTAGCAGACATGATAACTAATGAAAGCAGTGTATGTATGCATGTATGTACGCATGTCACATGCTGTCGCCTATAAGAAAAAAGAATGATTCAGATCAAAGGCTTACTCTATTAACATGTGTGCACACACTTATGCTGTTACGCACACGAATGGAAGTAACTTAATCCTATAACAATTATATTTGTGATTAAACCAAATTCATTCTTTTTATCCCTCCCCCCACTCTCTCTCTCTGCATACACATGTCTTTCATATCATACTCTTTCTCGCCATACCCTCTCTTCCCCCTCTCTCTCTCCACACCTCTTTCATATCACGCTCGTACTCGCTCCCGCTGTGGGTTAGCATTTAGCGCCAGGCTTTCGTGTTAGCATTTCGGATTACAATTTTGAGTTAGTAAGGGTTACGTTTAAACAGAAACTGAAAAGGGATTCAAAAGTTTTGAATTTGCGTACAAATTCTTATAGAATTGAACATGCATGTGTTTGAAATTTAGATATCAAACAAAAATATATTCTTAAAAGAAGAAAAATAAAAAGGTCCACAAAGTGTTCTTAGTCCTAAATTTCGTGTTTTTTTTTTTTAGAAAAGATTTACTATAAGTTAGACAAAGAGCTTTGCGATGTTACTCTTGATTCTCTGAGTGATTAACTCGGGCAACGCCGGGTAATTCAGCGAGTTATTAATATTGATGGACGAGAGTGAAAAGATTGCGGAAAGACACCTTCATCTTCCAATCAAGCCCTCATCGACTATTTTGTTTTTCTATAAAATCCCACTTGGGAAGGAAAGTAAGGGTAAAGTGGAAAATGCTACCCTCCGGTGATTTTTGAGATAAGATTTAAATGAGGCAAAATGGTTAGAGTGAATGACCCGGTTCTAATTATGCGCTTGTAGATTGGAAAGCAAAAAAGCGGGCTCGAGACTTTGGGACTGAGGTGAATACTGGATCTATGAAGTTCCTTGATTGGTACTAGCTTGAATTTCTCCTGTATCAGGAGGACTGCATCATTCTTGTTATCACATAATTTATATGCTATTCTTTTATTCTTTTACTTGTTCCAGTCATTTGACTGCGGCCATGTTAGAGCATCGTTTTTAGTACAACAAATCGACTCCCGGGTCTTATTCTTTGTAAGTCTAGTACTTATTCTATCGGTCTCTGTTGCCGAATTGCTAAGTTACGGGGACGTAAACACACCAGCATCGGTTGTCAAGCGATGATGGGAGACAAACACAGACACAAACAAACACATACACACACACACACACATATATATATATATATACGACGGGCTTCTTTCAGTTTCCGTCTACCCAATCCACTCACAAGGCTTTGGTCGACCCGAAGCTATAGTAGAAGACACTTGCCCAATGTGCCATGCAGTGGGACTGAACCCAGAACCATGTGGCTGGTAAACAAGCTACTTACCACACAGTCACTCCTAGACTTTTCTTATATTTCACCGTCTTTTCCATTTATTTCTCCCCGTATTTTAAGTAAATTCCCGCACAAATTGTTGTCTGTACTTGTGATGTCCACCACATCTATGCACCTGTGGCTAATAAAAGAAACTATTATTATTACTGTAATGGTTTCATTAATCTTTTCTGCTAAAGGCACAAGGACTATTATCTTCATCGACCACAACTACTTAACCTCCCAAGCTAACCTGCCATATCTATGGACTTTTCTTTCTTCCTTATTGCATACCTTGTTGTCAGCTGGGCATGCTATATCTATGATCCAGCATAGTTTGTTTTCTTTCTCAATTAACACTACATCTGGCTTCCTATTCTCTATCTCATGGTCGTACTGAATCATAAAATCCCACAGGATCTTTGCATTTCTATTTTCAACGATGCCTTCCGGTTTGTGGTTGTACCCTTCTTTTGCTCTGTCAAGTTCATACTTGTTGCAAAGTGTCCAATGGACAAGCTTGGCTATATTGTCGTGGCGTCTTTTATATTTCTTCTGGGCTAGTGGCGTACATTGGCTGGTAATATGCCATACGGTTTCACCGTTTTGTCCACAGATTCTGCACTTATCACTTTCTGCTGTGTTGTCTATTCTGTATTTTATGTAGTTTGTTCTTAGAGCTTGCTCTTGGGTAGTACAGATTAGAGCCTCCGTTTCCGGTTTTAAATCACTTTTAGTCATCCACAGCCATCTTTTTTATCTGTCTGTCGTATCTTCAACATCCCTATGAAATTGACCATGCATTCTTTTCTTTACCCACCTATTTTCAGTTTCATTCGTTTTCAATTGCCTGTACAGTGCTTTATCTTTGCAATCTTTCATGCTACACAAGTCTGACCTTCTTACTTCTAATAATAGCGGTTCTGTGGCATTTTTTACATACCATGCTATGTTATTTTCTTCTGCTCTAATGCTGTGTTTGCATCCAATAAGTCCTCTTCCCCCTCGTTTTTTTTTTGGTACATACAGTCTGTCTGTGTCACTTTTAGAGTGGAGTGTCCCTTATCAACTTCCTTGTCTTTCTGTCTAAACTGTTTAGTTCGTCTACTGTCCATGCGATTACCCCTGCTCCATATCTAAGGTGTGAAACCTCCCAGGTGTTGATAGTTTCGATCGTATTCCGTCCGTTTAATTTCGACTTAAGGATCAGTCTCAGTTTACACAAGTATTCCACCTTAAATTTTTCTGTCATTTCTTTCTCTAATTATTATCATCATCATCATCATCATCATCATCATCATCATCATCATCATCATCATTATTATTATTATTATTATTATTATTATTATCATTATTACTACTACTACTACTACTACTACTACTACTACTACTACTACTACTATTATTATTATTATTATTATTATTATCATCATTATTCGGGTCACTTCCTAGAATCGAACTTAAAATCTAGAATTCATTCGGAGTTCGCCATTTCTGCACCTTGATTGTGAATCATTACAATTTGTCCTTGACTCTTCCTCTTCACTCGTCCTCGACCTACCTTCAGTTCTACTTCCACTCTTCTTTTTCTTCCACTTCCTCGCCATCACCCACACCTACATCGACATTCACACCCTCTACACGTGGACTGTTGGCTAATTTTTTTCCCTCCTTCTTCCTTTTCTTTTGGACTTTCCCATGTCCCCTGTTTCCGAAGAAGAGCATTGCTCGAAACGTAAAACAACCACTCGTTCTTTCTTTCTCTGACCGTCTTTTTTAATATTTTGCATGTACCACATCCTCGCGCTGTTTTTACTTATTGTCTTTTTTCTCCGTTTTTAAATTAATTATATATATATATATATATGTATATATATTTATATATACGCAGTAATCCCTCGACTATCGCGGGTGTTACGTCCCACCCCACCCCTCTCGTGATAGAGGAAAATCTGCGAAGTAGAAACAGTACTGTACTGTATATTTTTCCTTGTTATTTTAATGATTTGTTTACATTTATTTTATTATAAATGCAGAACAACACCATACAGGAATCGATGTAAGCTAATAAACAGCGATAGGTGAACCACAATATGGCGAGGGATTACTGTATAGACATACATATATATATATACATACATATACATGCATATGTATATATTCTTACACACACACACACACACACACACACACACACACACATATATATATATATATATATATGTGTGTGTGTGTGTGTGTGTGTGTGTGTGTGTGTGTGTGTGTAAATATATATATATATATACATATACATATACAGGGTGTTTGAAAAAAATTGATATCATTTGAGATGTAAATATCACAGAAACTACATAGGCAAGCAAATGAAACTAAACAGACTTAATGTTGAGCAACATAAGATTGATTCCTTCTTATTTGAATGAGAAATTCAAAGGTATGTCGATTCCATGAATTATTTCATAAATATTTAATATGCGCACTGCTTGAGACACAGAACACGCCAATTCGATTGTTCAGCTCCTCCCAAACGCGCTGCAGCGAGTCTTGGGTAACTGTCTCCAGAGCGGTAGTTATTCTCTGCTCGAGTTCTTCTAGGTTTGCAGGAAGAGGGGGGGGGGACATAAACCAGGCCCTTCACATAGCCCCAGAGAAAAAATCGCAAGGTGTCAAGTCAGGTGAACGTGGCGGCCATGTCAGCAGCACATTGTCTTCAGCACCAGTACGCCCGATCCATCTCACTCGCAGATGTCATTGAGATAAGCCCTCACAGTGAGTTTCCAGTGAGGTGGAACCCTGTCCTGTTGCAAAATGAAGTCTTCATATTCTTTTTGCAATGAGCTCATCTATTAGCCAGTTCTGAAACATTTGCAGATAAACATTACCGGTCACATTTCTTTCAAAGAAAACACTACCAACACTACTACCACAATCATTGCCACCACTACTACTACTACTGCTAGTACTACTACCATCACTACCACTTCTTGGAGATAGCGCAGAACACATTCGCTTTTGGTGAGTCCTTCTCATGCTCAACTGTGGCATGGGGATTTTCTTCGCCCCAAATGCGACCATTATGGTTATGACTTTGCCATTCGTATGAAATGTGGCCTCATTGCTGAAAATAAGACGTTCCTTGAACTCGGCTTCTTCAAGTTTCTCTTGCATATCAACACAGAATTGTTTGCACTTTCGCTTGTCATTTGCTGTTATGGCCTGAACGAGCTGCAGCTTGTCAGGTTTCATTAGCAAGCGTAACCTCAGAACGCGCCAAACTGTTGGAGGAATCTGGGTTTCCAGACTTGCTCTTCTTATCCGATTTTAGTGGTCGTCCAGATCCTTTTACCCTTCACAGACAGCCTTCCTCTTTGAATTTTTTGTGCCATGTCCAAATCTGCATTAAC
>NC_068992.1:40282535-40284090 GCF_001194135.2 Octopus bimaculoides | reverse complement strand
TTATCATTATTATTATTATTATTATTATTATTATTATTATCATTATCAATCTTCTTCTTCTTCTTCTTCTTCTTCTTCTTCTTCTTCTTCTTCTTCTTCTTATTATTATTATTATTATTATTGTTATTATCATTATCATCATCATCATCATCATCATCATCATCATCATCATCATCGGCCACATCACCTCTACCATCAATCTTTACATCAACATCCACTGCTGCCTCTACTACCACTGTACCAAACATCACCGCCTCTTACACTGCCTCTACTACCACTTCTACCATTACTACCAGCCCCACCACCATCACTAACACATCATCATCATCACAACTAACACTAACACATCATCATCACAACCACAAACACCTCCCGTACCACAATTAACACTATCACCACCGCCACCTCCAAATCTAGCAACACCATCACCAATCACTGCCAACCACTACAACCTCTACTACCACTACTACTATTAATACTATTAATAGCACTGCTGCTGTTGCTGCCGCTGCTGCTGCTACTACTACTACTACTACTACTACTACTACTACTACTATAGGCAAAAGGCCTGAAATTTGGGGAAGAGGTGCAAGTCGATTACATTTACCCCAGTACACAACTGGTACTTAATTTATCAACCCCGAAAGAATGAAAGGGAAAGTCGACCTCGGCGCAGCTTGAACTCAGAGAGTAGCGACAGACGAAATACCGCTAAGCATTTCGCCTGGCGTGCTAACGATTCATGGATTTGCCACAAGGGCGAAGGATGAGGTGGGGGGGGGGCAGACAATAAAAAAGCCAGACATAAAGAGAGTGGGGTTTACATATAAGGAAATGATATAAAAAAATTAATTTAATAAGAATGAAAGGAAGTAAGTATACACGATATAAACTGAAAAAGAAGGGGCATATGCATAGCATACAAAGGGTTGAAAAAAACAAGGTGACGTGTAGGATGATAGAGATGTGGCCCTTTACGGGTAATCGAAGAATCCCACTGCCCGAGATTTCCCTAAAATCGCAGGAGCAACTGCCCTCTCCAATTCCTTCTCTCTGACTGCTGCTGCTGCTACTACTACTACTACTACTACTACTACTATTACTACTACTACTACTACTACTACTACTACTACTACTACTACTACTACTACTTCCTCCGTCACCGCCGTCTTGGTAGCACCACCCCTACCACCAGCATGACTAGAATCCCTACTATCGCTACTGTACCCCACCCCCCGCGACGACGACCACCACCACCATCACCACCACAACTACTGCCATCACCACCGTATCTATGACTGCCACTACAATCATTGCCACCACTACTACTACTACTACTAGTACTACTACCATCACTACCACTTCCATCTCCACCACTATCATCTCCACTACCACGTCTACCGTGCCCACCACCACTGCCACCACCACCATCACCATCACCGCCACCACCACCATAACCATCACTACCACCACCACCACCATCATCACCATCACTACCACCACCACCACCATCACTACCACCACCACCATCATCACCATCACCACCACCACCACC
>NC_068992.1:40280869-40281820 GCF_001194135.2 Octopus bimaculoides | reverse complement strand
GTTGTTATACATTATGTGTCTCTCCTGAGGTTTGAACCAATAGCTTCCATCAGCGAGAAACTCCAGGGATTTTAAATTCTTGCTATTTATCATTATTATTATTATTATTATTATTATTATTATTATTATTATTATTATTATTAATCATAACATTATTAATATTTTCTAATATTATTTCCCCCTTTTCTTCTCTCTACAAATCTTGCAGCTTTTCTCTTTGTCTTTCTCTTTCTCTTTCTCTCTCTCTCTTCTTTTTCGTTTTCTGCCTCTCTTCCTTTCTTCTCTCATCTTTCTCCCTGTCTACTTCCTCTTCTATTTCTTCCTCTCTTCCTCTCTTCTTTTCTTCTTTCTTCCAGTCCCCACTCCCACTCTTTTCTGTTTCCACTTCAAATAATTTTTCTTTCCATTTTTCTCTCTTTTCTACTGTTTTCATCCATCTTCTGTCTGTCTGTCTGTCCGTCCGTCCGTCCGCCTGTCCGTCTGTCTGTATGGCCCTATTGCTCTCTCTCCCCCCGATATTTCTCTCTCTCTCACTTGCAATGTACACTCGTACACACACACAAACACATTCACCAAGCCACACAGATACGCATACTTATTACATGCATATATGCATATATACGTATATGCATGTATATGCACTGACAGACATATATATATATATGCATGTATATATACATATATATATATATACACATATACTTATACACACATACAACTATATATACACTAGTATACATACATATATACATATATACACACACACACACACACACACACACATTCTAATGCCGTTGTACTTGCAGATACAGATACCCTTATGCATGTATGTACGAATGCATGGTCACACACACGCGCATACACACAAACACCTGAATATTTGTGTGTGTATATATGTATAATATATATATGTATATATATCATATATATATATATATATATATATATATA
>NC_068992.1:40275159-40279626 GCF_001194135.2 Octopus bimaculoides | reverse complement strand
ATATATATACATTTACGCGCACACACAATATATATAATAGTATTTTATAAGCTTAAAGCTTATAAGCGATCACCGTGGAACCAATATATATGCATATATTATATATGTTTACTTACGTACACACAGACACACACATATACATTTACACACATACATCCGTATACACACATACTTAAACAGTCACACAGAATTACACACACGCACACATATATACATGTTGAAACGCTCACCTTCGCCATTATTGTTTGCGGGTTTTTCTCAATAGCTTAACCTCTTCCCCTGATGACATCTTTTGTTTTGTTTCGGATATATTCATCCCCTTCGGGAGTCGGTCTCAATGCTATAACAATCAAAACAACCACAGCAACAACTACAACCATAACAGCAACAACATCAAAGAGGAATTATTTATTTTTTAAACTTCCTTTATAAGATTCAAGAAAATATGAAAATGATGATGATGATGGTAATGGGTCATGATGATGATAATGACGTTGATGATGATGTTGAGGGTAAAAATAACGTTTCAGATTCTTTCACGAGGCTAATAATTTTGAAGATGGAGTTAGTCGAGTGGTACTTTATTTTATCGACCCCGGTGGAATGAAAGACAAAGTTGAACTGGGTGTGACTGGAAATTAGAACGTAAAGATCCGGACCAAACATAACAAAGCATTTTGTCCGACGTGCTAACAATTCTACCAGTTTGCCGCCATCAAACTTCATTTTTATGGTAAGATTTATTCAGAAGGGATAAGTCAACAGTTGTGACGTTTATCGGTCAGGGGTTGGATATGGGAAAGAGCAGGAGCAAAGGGATCACTACAGATGGATTGATCCACCTCAAGGTATTGGTTTCAAATTTTGGCACAAGGCCAGCAATTTCAGGGGAAGGGATAAGTCAACCGCCAGTAGTTAACTGGTACTTATTTTTATCGGCTCCGAAAGGAAGAAGGGCAATGTCGGCCTCAGCAGCTTTTTAACTCAGAGCCTAAAGACTCGGCGAGCACGCTAACGATACTGCCAGCTTGTGGCCTCCGCCTTCAACGTAATATTAGTTTCAAATTTTGGCACAAGGCCAGCAGGTTTGTGGGGGAAGGGCTAAGTCGATAACATTGATTCCACTGCTCAACTGGTGCTTATTTTATCGATCTTTGAAATGATGAAATGCAAAGTGAACCTCAGCGGAATTTGAACTCAGAAACGTAAAGACGGACGAAATCCCGCTAAGCATTTTGCCCGGAGTGCTATCGGCTCTGCCGCCTTCATAATAATAATAATAATCCTTTCTACTATAGGCACAAGACCTGAAATTTTGTGGGATCTCAGTGTTTTACTGGTTGTTAATTTATTGACGCTGAAATGATGAAAGCCAAAGTGGACCTCGGTAGAATTTGAACTCAGAATATAAAGACAGACGAAATACCGCTAAACATTTTGCCCGACGTGCTAATGATTCTGCCAGCTACCGCCTTGACCTGGTTCTAGTGTTGCTGATCTTGCTAAGAAAGAGCAAAAATGGTCACGTGCTAATGTTGCACTCTAACAGTCACGGTCAGATTTACCTCCTGCCAAGATTAGATATACTTCTCACGAGTAAATGTAGCACTCAATGCTAGATGTTCCACTCGAGATTAGATGGACCCTCCAGTATTCTATGAAGCTCTAAAGATATACTACCTGGGATTAAGTTTACCATTAAAGATTAATTTTTGCCACGTAAGATAGCATCTACCAAGCAAGGTGGTGGTGGAGGTGCAGATTGACAACAAAGCAACAGTCCACTACCCAAGGGACCGCAGTGGGGACATGCTTTCCGACACGGAGTGTGTGTAGTTTTCTCGCAGCCTACTACTAAACTTTTGTCGTGGAGCGACGGACTGGAAACAATGTATTTCGATGCCTACCTTTGCAGTGTGCTACAGCTAACAACCAGAGACGCAGAGAGGTGCGAGAAGCCGATTTCAGAGGTCGAAGTTGTGGGCTTGTTGAATCGCTGTTTGAGGGACAAAATTGCCAAACTCATATGGTTTGCTTTAGGAGCTATATCGCTATATGCCAGATATATTGGCTATTATCTTAGCAGTCCCTTGCAACTGTTATTACATCAGGGGCAGTCTTGAGGTGCGGGGATGTTGTTGAAGAAGGGTCCGAACAAATAAGAATTGCAATAGACGACTTCTGGCTCTGCTGAATACAGAGTCGAAGATTTTCGCGAAGGTGTTCGCTAAGAGGCTGGAGCTTGTTGTCTGTAATATAGTCAGAAACGGGCAAATGTCTGTAATCCACAACACAATAATCACAATGATCTTCCCTCATCGCTGTGGTGATGGATGTTGATTATAAGGTTTAACTTTTAGGGATTTTTCTCTCTAGCCAAGGCTTGAACAATTTCTTCAAGAATCACTTGAGGGGCAAAGTGAAGGCGAAGAAGGAGGCACTGTCTTCCGGTGTGATTTAGGAAAGGTGAGTGAGAGAGGTGAGTCTGATGGAACTGAGAAGATTTAGTGACGCTGGTCATAAATGGCCGAAAGAACATACTCTGGGTCAGCCTGTTCTAAATATAATATAAGTACAATATAGCTGAGTTTCACATTCACTAAGTTGCAAAACTCTGATCAGCAGAAGTTATTGAAGGTCAATTAAGAAGCTAAACTGATTGGAAAGTGTATTGAACTAATCGACCAGATAATCTGAGTCAGGGGTGTAATCCAAATGGAAGACTAAGAAACCAATTTGGTTAAATATTCAGAACGAGACAGTAAATCTCTTTATGACCAATTAGATGTTGTGCTGGATTGATGTTGTAGTCTCTTCTCAGAATAAATAGCAACTAGAAAAACATTTGTTATTTTAATTTTTTGAAGACGGTAAGGCAACCTATTTCCTTATATGAATCCCTGTCGGGTGTATAATAGAATCTTAGTGTCCTGCAACACTGACGAATGAAATTATGGGGAACGAAGCTGTATTTCTTGGTAGATGTAATACTGAGTCGCAGACTTAATCTGTTAATCGAATTAGTATATTTGTGTAGCTTTAGCGGATCCCGTTTTGTTGTAAGTACTCATGCCAAGTCTCTGGTTTGAAGATATATTCTTCCATTTCTCCTTCCTTCTTACCAATCTTGGCAGCCATGTAAAGGGTCATGGGCACTGCCTTCTTCCTTAAGAAAAAGAAAATCGGATACGATTACCTTTATTGCTTAACCCAGGTCAGCCCTTAACGTGTATACTATAGACGTAGGTAGACGGTCAAATATCTAGTTGCGATCATCAGGATCCATTGGTGGTTGTTGTTGCTGTTATTGTTGTTTAGGACAAGTTTAGCCAAGATCAAACAAACGCACGATCATATATATTCCAACTGTGTCCATCCCTACTTATTCATTTATTTAGGGTTTTTTCTGTTTTGTTCAGACAAAGTGAATCTAATCACACCTTATCTAATTTTTAAAAGGTAGGGTAATTCAGCTATTATTTTTAGCAGAACGAAGCACCATGCTGTGGATATTTACCTGAATCAGTGTACTATGTTTTTATTGCGTTCATAGTGCTCTTTCACATCTGTTTTGTTTTGATTCTTTTTTTTTTACAAATATATGAAAAATAATTTGCAAAAGTAAGGGTGGTGCCCCAGCATGGCCACAGGTTCTGGCTGAAACCAATAGAAAAGAAAATGAATGCTTCCCTATATATGTTTTTTTATAAGCTGTTATTATCGGTGAATGCACCAATAAAACTGATAAACGTTTGGAACAAAATGGCTTCTAATAACAAATTTTAAAGAATAAAATAAATAAACTAAACAAAATAAAACACACAAACAAACTAATACACACAAACACATAAACAAGCACACAAACACACATGTGCACACGTGTGCGTAGATAAATAATAATACACGCAAATACATATATATACATGACCACAAATATAACAACGAAACCAAGAGTGATGCGGAAAAGTAGAGAAAAAAAATGCAAGGCAAACAAGCAGAGACGTGAAATAATTATGAAAAAGGAGATAATTAGAAAATAAATAAATGCAAGAAATACCCTTTTAATACCCGAGGGAGGAGAGAAATGGATAACAAAAGAAAGTTAAAGATGTTTAACGTGACTTGTTATGTATTTATACGGGGAGATGATTTTGGAAAATAGTTGGAGATACCCGTGACGAATTATATACACAGTTATATACCCATGACAAATTATATACACAAGCATTTGTAGGAATTAATCAGAGATAAGACATATATTATGGATGAAAAACGACCAAGGATAAGCCACATATATACATGTGTATTTATGTATGTATGTATGTATGTATGTATGTATGACACAGTGTGTGCGTGTGTATGAGTGTGTAAGACTATATGAATAAGTATATATGAATGCATACGTGGGTATATACATGTATATATGTATATATATATATATATATATATATATATATATATATATAT
>NC_068992.1:40274262-40274814 GCF_001194135.2 Octopus bimaculoides | reverse complement strand
ATATATGAATATACATATGTGTGTGTGTGTGTATGCACATTTATATATATATATATATATATATATATGTATGTGCATATACGTATCTATATACATACATGTGCATAAACAGACAATATATGGGAGTATGACAAACTGAACATGTACACACAAGACATATGGTATCCTTGTGGCGTATGAAGAGACTTGCACAGACAAAACATGGCCTAACATTCTTGTTTTCTCTCCCTCTCACCCCTCTCTTCTTTTCTCCTCTCTCTCTCCCTCTCGCTCTCCGCCTCTCTCGTGTTCGTTCCTCTCCGTTGAACATCGCTATGTGGTGATGTGATGATGTGATGATGTGATGAAAATAAGATAGCACGGACGTGAGGTAACGCAGGCAAAACAAAGCAACATAATGGAAAAGAAAAAAAATAGAGGAAAAGTGTTAGAGAGACAAAAAGAAAGAAGTGGGGACAGAAAAGAAGAATTTAGGAACAATAGAGAAAAAGGAAACAACACACTAACGAACAAACACACTCACACACACATATATATATATACTACATATAT
>NC_068992.1:40271539-40274162 GCF_001194135.2 Octopus bimaculoides | reverse complement strand
ATATATGTATATATAATTAAATAAGAGAGTCAACAAGAAGAACAACAGTGAGATAGTTATTTCTTAATCACTACACATGTTTCCATACAACGTGGTTCTTCATATACACAGGTATTTGATTATGCAGCAGTTTAATTGTATAATGGGATCCAGTTGCATTTCTTCAGGTGATACTCAATTATTATCCTTGTTAGTTAGAAAACCTTCGACTTCGATGCTAGCGCATCCATATATAGGAATGTACTTGTGTGTCTGTGTTTGTCCCCTCCACTATCGCTTGACAACCGATGTTGGTGTGTTTATGTCCCGTAAGCTAGCTGTTCGGCAAAATGGATCGATAGAATAAGCATAAAGAATAAGTCCTGGGGTCGATTTGTTCGACTAAAGGCGGTGCTCCAGTATGGCTGAGGAAAAATGACTGAAACAATTTACACACACACACACACACACACACACACACACACACACACACACACACACACACACACACACACACACACACACCCACACACACACATATGTATATATATATTGGCGCGGGCGTGGCTGTGTGGTAAGAAGCTTGCTTCCCAACCACATGGTTCCGGGTTCAGTCCCACTGCGTGGCACATTGGGCAAGTGTCTTCTACTATAACCTCGGACCGACCAAAGCCTTGTGAGTGGATTTGGTATACGGAAACTGAAAAAAACCCGTCGTATATATATGTATGTGTGTATGTGTGTGTGTTTGTATTATATATATATGTATATATATATATCTATATATTTGTGTGTCTGTGTTAGTCCACTCACCATCACTTGACAACCGATGTTGTTGTGTTTACGTCCCTGCAACTTAGCGGTTCGGCATCAGTGACGGATAGAATAAGTACTAGGCTTTACAAAGAATAAGTCCTGGGGTCGATTTGTTCGACTAAAGGTGGTGCTCCAGCATGGCCGCAGTCAAATGACTGAAACAAGTAAAAGAATAAAAGAATAAAAGAATATATGTACGCTTCTAAAAGCTTTCTAAAATCACCATATGCTTGTATACATATATGTACATGTCGTATATTGGAGGGCGCATGGCCTAATGGATATGGTATTGTACTTACGATCGCAAGATCGTTGGTTCGATTCTTTGACCAAGCTATATTCTTGAGCAAAGCACTTGACCTCACGATTCTCCGCGATCACTTCGTCATCTCACGTATGGCACACCGTGCACCTGTTCAGGTAACGTCGGTTTAATGGAGGTAATGAGTTAATGTGCGGTGTAAACATTTGATCTCTAGAAGTTAGATTTTGGACTACCGTCAGATGTCGAGTAAACATGGCTGCATGAGTGTCTGTGTGGATGCTTTCTAGTTATGCATGTCTATACGTACCTGTGCATATATAGGCGTGTATGTATGTGTGTGTGTGATTGTGTTTCTGTTTTCTATTTAAGCTTGTGCGCACGTATCTGTGCATGCATAGATATGTGTGTATTTTGCCTATATAAGTGTGTGTGTGTGTGTTTAACTATGTGGGTATTCGTGTACTAATTAGCTGGAGTATATATACGTAAAATTCATGTGTGTGTGTGTATGTATGTGTGAAATTATGCATGCATGACTGTATTTATCTGTGTGTCTGGATAAATGCGTGTATGCGTGCGTGCAATTGTACATCCTTGTATGTTTGTATTTGTGTGCGTGTGTGTGTATGTGAATGTGAATGTGCGGGCGGGGGGACGAGGTGCTTCGGTGCATCGCGAATGCGTGTGAAAGTAAGATTCCAATTCAACAGGTCATGGCAAAAATCGTCGACTTAATAAACATAATAACAATAATAACAATAATAATAACAACAACAACAACAACAACAACAATAGTAATAATAATAATAATAATAATAATAATAATAATAATAGCAGATAGCATCGTAGCGTAGGCTGCAGGTAGCAAGCCCGCTACGCATACAAGACTCCAGAAGTTACAACAAAACCTTTGATAAAAAAAACAATAATAATGATAACTTCTTACACTGACACGAGACAATATCGATTATATCGGTCACGGTTCATGGTCACAGGTTCGTGGTTGATGGACATTGGAAGGTCGAAACATTGAGAAATGAAGCACAAAGTATTACGAGGAATTTAATCTAACACCAAGCCCATGGCGGTGACAATGGAGGGGACGACGATAATGAGGATGACGTTGTTGATAATGGTGATGATGATGGTGGTGGTGGTGATGGTGGTGGTGGTGGTGGTGGTGTTTGTGGTGGTGGTGAGGATGAGGAGTAGGAGGAAAACGATGCTGCTGTTGCTGTTGCTACTGCTGTTGCTGCTGCTGCTGCTGTTCATAATGATGATGATGATGATGATGATGATGATGATGATGATGATGATGATGATGATGATGATGATGATGGTGACGATAATGATGATGGTAATGATGATCCTCATTATGATCATGATCACGATCATGAAGACCATCATCATCATCATGAGAGAGAAGATAAGTATAATCTCCATTTAAACACTAGATCAGAGATGATGACGGTGGTGGTGGTGGTGGTGATGATGATGATGATAGTGGTGGTGGTGGTGATGATGATGATGATGATGATGATGATGATAGAGAAGGTAGGTTAT
>NC_068992.1:40269848-40271529 GCF_001194135.2 Octopus bimaculoides | reverse complement strand
GGTGGTGGTGGTGGTGGTGATGATGATGATGATGATGATGATGATGATAGAGAAGGTAGGTTATAATCTCTATTTAAACACTAGATCAGAGATATTCGGGATACGTAGACACATTGAGAAGTTTCTATTATGCCACGGGAGAACAATACCATCTTTCGACTAGTACCATATATATTGATTTTGCCTAGATATCTGCCGTTGTTTCTATTGTATCCTTCATACTTGCTTCATACGGGTGTTCCCTGTAGTATTTTAACTCAAAACACATTGGGACGAAACGCCGTTTCAAGTTTTAATGACAGTCTTGGGATTTGATATTGACATAAGAGAAGATCTTTTCAGGGAGGTGCGTAAACAATTTAATCGATCGCCAGAGAGTGACAGGGACTTATTTCATCAACTCAGCTGAATTTGAACTCAGTAAATGGTCAGTAGTGATTTTATCAAAAAAGGTAGCCTTACCATGATTTGAACACAGGCTATAAAAATACGTCTCCCATGCGCCATTTTGTCGACGCGATTAACAATCTCCTGGTGAGTTCCTCGACAATCATTATGCGCTTGACATGGACTTTTCGTACTTCTGCATTTTCGGTTCAACTGTGTTTTACAAGAAATCTTGTGGCTAAATATAGATAAGATCACAACTGCTAGGACACTGAGTACGGAAAGGCTTGTGTTTGATGTTTAAGAATTCCACTAACCATCTTGTGCAATATTTTATTCATTCTGGTGGAAAAAGTGGCAAATTTGCTGCTAGCAAAACAGGAGAAAGTTTTAGGATATTTTGTCCAAAGCTTTAAGAATTCAGCTAAGCCACCTCTCTGGGATGTCACTTTATTTTACTGAAGTTAGAAGAATGAAAATGAAAGTTGATTTCAGTGGGATTTGAACCGAGTACGTAAGGAGTTGGATTTAAATACCGTGCGATATTTTCTCTGATACACTAAGAATTCCGCTAATTCGCCGGTTGGCCATGGTTATACTCTCCTTCGAAAACACATTCCGTTATCAGTAAAATGGAATTCTAACACAGGTACAAGAGAGGTTGGGATATGGTCAATGATCTTGAGTCGCTAGTAGGCGACTGGTACTTATTATGTCGAGACGTGACAAAAGATAAAAGAAAATAACGTCGAACTGGAAGCTGACAGGTATTAGTTCCAGCTCTTTACGCTCTGATTTAGAACCCCGCGGTGGCCTACTGGGGTGCTAGACTTAATTATTCACTCACGGGTACTTTAGATGCCTTTAACGTAGTCCAGTTGGAAGTATTGGGGCCAAGCTCGCAGTGTAAGGGGACTATTCCTTTTCCTTCCCGCTAGTTACGGAAAGCCTGCAAAAGGTCCTGGGTTGTGCCTCCCCTCCTGAATAAAGTATCACACAGCGTAGTGGTTAAGAGCACGGGCTACTAACCCCAAGATTCCGATTTCGATTGCAGGCAGTGGCCTGAATAATAGTAATAATAATAATAATAATAATAATAATAATAATAATAATAATAATAATAATAATAATAATAATAATAAATGTCCCAATGCAATACCAGGCAGTGGCTCTCATGGTTTCTGATCTTAACTGATTGGAAGTGTTATCATGTACATTGTTTTGTCATGGTATAAAAAGATGGGCTACAGCAAATATTCTGCTCAATGCCACAGATCTGCTTGTCAGTTGTTTG
>NC_068992.1:40267170-40269629 GCF_001194135.2 Octopus bimaculoides | reverse complement strand
AACCAGTTGAGCATGTCCCTTGGTGGCTGACGATATGTGCATCCCTGATCATGAGCAGAAGTAGTGGGGGGAGCATCATAGCCATGTGTTGAGAGGAATTCTTTGGGGTTTGAATAATTCACCTTTGGAAACATGGGTGTTTTGCATAACATCCTTAAACAAACCATATTCAGGGACCTTTTGAGCGGGATGGGCTACTCGACCTGAAGAAAATTCTAACTGGGCCCCACTTACAAGGTCATGCGCTGTTTATCTTGATATGAGATCACCGTGCCGCGCACATATGGTTATGATGCATGTGCCTGGTGTACCCTTATCAGACGGGTGTCATGATGGGTATAATGGGCTTCGTATATTTTACCCCAGTATCACTTTGATGGCATGCACTGGTCTCTCACTCAATAATAATAATAATAATAATAATAATAATAATAATAATAAATGGAGCTGACCCAAAATGCCGATTCTGTATCGATGAGATTGAAACTATAGACCACTTAATCTCAGGGTGTAGAGTCTTAGCACCTGTAGAATATAAAGCAAGACATGACAGAGTCGGCCAGTATTTACACTGGACAATATGTCGGCATTACAAAATCAAAACCGCTGACAAATGGTATAAACACCACTCTGAAGCTGTGAGTGAGGGAGAAAATGTGTCAATTCTCTGTGACTTCCCCGTACATACCGACAAAACTATAAAAGCTAATAAACCGGATATTATTATAAAAGATCAGACAAAAAAGATTTAGCGGCGAAAGAATTTGACAAGGTCAGTAAATATAAAGACTTGCTAATAGAAATTGAAAAAATGTGGCACCTCAAGGCGACTACCGTACCAGTGATTGTAGGATCTCTAGGAATGATAAAAAAAAAAGGTACTGAAACCTATTTGAAAATGATACCAGGCTTACCATCCCTACAGGAAGTGCAAAAAATTGTGTTAACTGGAACGACTCATGTACTGAGAAGAACATTATTGCTGTGAAAACAACACCCATTCATGAATTTATTCATTCATTAATTTTTTTTAAAATACATATTTTACCCGTGAATTTACGTGTGTAAACTGGGAATGCATACAATGAGCTTCTCTGCCCTAGGTGTACGGAAAATACTCGTCGAGAAATGGAAGAAAATTTGAAGAAAGAAGAAAAAAAAACCATAATTATAATAATAATAATGATACTGATAACATCGAAAAATACCTTGGGAATGAGAACCCAGGTTCGAAATTTCCCCGAGACACCTGATGAAGGCCGGAGGGTATATCAGCCGAAACGTTGTGTTAACAACAAACATGATGAGGACAAATATCCGTCAAATGTAAATAAAGTAAAAATATCACAGTATTACAGTATCGACAAGATCATCAGATGATGCTACACACCACTGGTCACAATGCCTTTCCAAATATAATTCTGCCTTGATTGCACCATTCTTTTCCATCTCGACCCAAATTGCTCGACTGAATCGTCTTCCCATCGTGTTGGAGGCCTTCCAAGTGACCTCTCCCCATCTCTTGGATACCACTCGGCAAAAGAAACCATCATCTGCACCACCACCACTAAAACCAACACTACCACTGGCACCACCAGAACCTCCACTACAACCACCACTACAACCACCACCATAACCATCGTCATCATCACCATCATCACCATCATCATCATCGTCATCATAATCATCATCCTCACGGTCATCTCCCCCACCACCACCACCACCTCCACAATCACCACCACCACAAACACCACCGCCAGCACAACCACCATCCGCCTCCTCCTCCTCCTCCTCATCATCATCATTGCTATCATCATCATCATCATCATCATCATCGTCATCTCCACCATCACCATCACAACCAACATCATCGTCATCATCATCAGCATCAGCATCAGCATCATCATCATCATCCCCGCGGTCATCTCCTCTACCACCACTACCACCACCATCATTCCTACCACCACAACCATCATCATCATCGAAATAAAAACACCAACAAGGGCCATCCAAAATAGGACAAGCTGAAAGACAAATATGATTGGAATTCGTGTCCTATCGTTTGTTTGTGATTTCTTTGACTGTTTGAAAGCCGTTAGCTTAAAAGAAAGACAACAGACATCCGGGTATTATTATCCTTGTCACGTGTCTTTTGAACATCAACGGTGTTTGTTTTACAACAGAAGTGAACCGAGGATGTTATTTGAAATAAAGAAATGAATAAATGAAGGTGATGGCATTAAGGAACAATGTTGTGGTGTAGGACGCATGCGCGAAGTAAGTTCTTTTGTCGCAAAAAAACAACAAAACCCAGAAGAAAAATTACGCTGACATTTATTCCAAACTCTGTTATTCCGAAACAGGAACAAACGCTTCTGATAACGAAACATTAGTATCGATAATATTATTATTAATGATATTAATAATAATAATAATAATAATAATAATAATAATAATAA
>NC_068992.1:40263734-40267160 GCF_001194135.2 Octopus bimaculoides | reverse complement strand
AAGGTTTACATGAAGAAAACATTATGGACAGTACTAATGATAGTGATGATGATGATGATGATGATGATGATGATGATGATGATGATGGTGGTGGTGGTGGTGATGATGATAATCCTTTTTCTATTGGCCACAAGGGCCGCACACAAAGGCAAATGACGATAAAGTTCAAAGGACAGAGGGGATTTATGTGTAATGCGTGTAAGGAGTAAGAAACAATAACAACAACAACAATGATAATAATAATAATAATAATAATAATAATAATTATAAAAATAATAATAATAATAATAATAATAATAATAATAATAATAATAATAATAATAATCGTATCTCTATTTGCCTCAAGGGTGACAGATGACGTTAAACGAGCCAAATCAGAAAATCAAAAAAATAAAAATAGTGGTGATGGTGGTGGTGGTGGTGGTGGTGTTTATATTGAATCAAAGTATGAGGTGGGGGTGGATGCAGCAGTCATGATAAACCACAGTAAGGGATCTAAACACACACACACACACATACAGTGAAAAAGAGAGAGAAAGAGAGAGAGAGGGTAGAGAGACAGAAATAAATGACAGAATCAAGGAATCACCCCCTCACACACACACACACAGCGAGGAACAAACGCAAAAACATTAACCACAAACTAAAAGGAAAAAAAAAAAAAAAAAGAAACAACTGCGTACATGTATCCCCATCGCCATTATCACCACCACCGATAGATGGCGTACTTTTATGTTGTTATGGCAACCGTAGACTGTATCATTTATATATTTAATTTAATCCAATGAGATTATTTAATCATGAGCGAAATCGTTGGATCGTCCATTTGTTTGTTTAAACATTTTAGCAGCCAACACCGTTAGACCAAGCAAGCACCGTCATAAAAGACCGCCGGTTATTATTGGCGTTGGTTAAATAAACTATCAGCACCGGTTCATAACAGATGGCTCTAGCTGTTCCATGCTGCTTTCTGAGGTCGTACACGGAGACCATTTTCATATTTGCATACACTTAGATAAACATTCGCACATACATACACACATGTACACACATACAAACACGCACATGAATACACACATACATGCAGTCACATACATGCATGCACCCACGCATAAACACACACATATACACACTCATACATGCACACACACATACACAGATATGCGTACATACAGACATGTACACATGCACACACAATCACATGCGTGCATAGGAGAATATGTTTATATAAACGAAACACACTCGGTAATAATTTTAACAAAATACTGTACGTCTATCTATCTATCTATCTATCTATCTATCTATCTATCCAACCATTTATTTATCTATCTATCTCTATCTATATGTGTGTGTGTATATATATGTGTGTGTATATACATACATACATGTATGTATGCATGTATGTATATGTGTGTGTATGTCTAATAATAATGTGTGTATATATATATATATATATATATATATATGTATACACACACACATATATATATACATGTACGTATATATACGTATGCACGCGCACATACACAGATATAGACATATATATGTGTGCTTATGTCTATGCATATTTATATGTTCCTATAGGCGTGTGTGTGTATATATATACATGTATATGCATGTATGTATGTATGTATGTATGTATGTATGTGTATATTTATACATACATATATATACAGACTTAAAAGTGTGTTCACGCGTGTATGTGTTTGTAAGTGTGTAAGTGCGTATATAGTTAATGGGATATATTAGTTATGACTGGGAGACATAACCAAATTATAAGTTTCCATATCACTGAATGTTATTGAAAATGAAAGTGTGCGTGTGCGTGTGTGTGCGTGTGTGTGTGTGTGTATGTCAATGTGTGCGTATGACGGTTTGCATGAAGTCAAGTGTGCGCGCATGTCGAGCATGCGTGTTTGTGGTTTATTTGAACGTCGAGTGAGGCAGACGGACAAGATGTTTTCGGCCGGGATAGATGCCAATAAATAAATAAAAAAACAAACAAATAGATAAAATAAATATATAAAAATGTTTCCTTCCTCCGCCACGGAAAACCCCGCCATGTATTTTATCAAAGGTCAATGGTGAAGCCATCTGCTCTAGTCTTGACATTAACACATTAGCGAAGCCATCAAGACACCTTGTTTGTTCAATTGGCCGAGTAATTAAAGCGTCGGATATAACGAGCCGCGTATTTGCTCTGAGTTCAAATCCCCACAAACACAACTTTACCTTTTATCTTCGCACGGTCGATAAAGCAAGTCCCAATCCAAAGCCAGTAGATTGGCGAAACTTAAAATAGACGGCAGATTGATGCATTGCAGTATTTGTACAGGTCCTTCGCGCTGTATGTTCGAAGCCCACCATGACCTACACCAGCGATTAACTTAGTCCGTCATTCAGTTTATTGAACGCCATCATCAGCATAGACCGTTAAGTGCCCATGCGGAGTCCACTAAGCTGCAAGTATTCAAGCCAGGTATCCAATTTCTGTGAGCCTTCCTTTTTTATCCGTTCCACCCTCCAGAGCCGGACACTTTCTTAAGAGTCATAGACGCTGCTTTCCCCCCCTAACAGTAAAATAAACGAAAAGGATACAGCAGTTCCTCATTTGGGATCCAGAAATCACATAGGTTACCACAAAGTTCAATATTATGTATATCTGAGCAACTTTTGAAAAGTTGCAGCATAAAATGTATGATTATTTAATTACATATTATTAATTAGTTCATATATCGCAGGTGTGGCTGTGTGGTAAGAAGTTTGCTTCCCACCCATACGCTCCGGGTTCAGTCCCTCTGCATGGCAACATGCATGTTTTCTTCTATAGCCTCGGTTCGAGCAAAGTCTTGTGAATGGATTTATAAAACAAAAACTGAAAATGAGACTGTTGCGTATATATATATATATTTATATATAGTGTCCACAAAATTTGGGTACATGGAGTAAATAAAATTATAACATGAACAATTAAATTTAAGAAATAATAATTTTCCTTTTTTACTTTTGTTTAAATTAAATAAAAAATACTTTACTTTTCTAAATTTATTTATGTTATTTTTTCTACCCAGATCGAATGATGGCTTAATGACACTTTTCCTCACTGGATTGGAAGAAGGGATCATGTGGAATGGTCTCCTCGTTCACCAGACCTATCTCCCCATGACTTCTTTTTCTGAGGTATGTTGAAAAAGAAAGTTTACTCAGTAAAGATTACAGATTTAAACCACATGAGAGAACGCATTACCAGTCAGTGTGCTGAAATTGATGGCAATGTTGACTTATTTAATTGAGTTCACCTGAATTTTGCAAGGCGCATCAAGTTATGCATTGAAAATAATGGAAATCATTTTGAAAATAATATTTATTAAAATCATAATTAAATAAAACTGTTTTGTTTTAAAGGTGTGTTAATCCCCATGTACC
>NC_068992.1:40260491-40262677 GCF_001194135.2 Octopus bimaculoides | reverse complement strand
TATATAACGAATGGTTAGCATGCGTAATAAAAGTCAGAAGACAAAGATTTTTATAATATAATAGTGTATAAGGATTTATACACGGAGTGAAGACCACCATGTGGACATCTTACATGCTGGAGAGTGGTCTTCCCTCTGCAAATATAGATAGATAGATAGATAGATAGATAGATAGATAGATAGATAGATAGATAGATAGATATTAGTGAAATAAATAAATACATAACTGCAACCATTCATGTACAGATGAACGCGTTCGTCCTCACACAGCTATACGCACAACGTATAATCGCATCCATTTACACACACACTCAAACAGATAAACGCAAAGACACCCATAATTGTTCTTCGAAAATGTCCTTCGGCCATGCAAACATAAACTGAGCCACATATATACATAAACGAATTACACCACTTATCACTGCCTCATTCACTCTTTTTCTCTCACTTCTACAGGCTTATTTCTCACTCTTTCAGAATTTCTTCCTCCCCCCCTCTCTCTCTCTTACTTACACACTACACTTCTCGCTTTATCCTCTCCTCCCGTCTGCTGCCTTCCAGTTTCTCTCTCTCTCTTTCTCTCTCATTACCTCCCACTCTCTTAAATGTCCCATCAACCATCGTCTGATTCGGTGCTATATATGACTCCCATACTGAAAAAGGGAGATTGATATATTTTTATTTTTTATATATGTAAACACTTTAAATTTGATTATATACAATTTTCAACACGATGTTTGCATGTCACCCTCAAGGTTAGGGGATCTTTTAAACTCGTTACTACAAATTGAACCCCTTCTTTCCTACATCAATCTTCTTTTTTCCCCCTTCACATCCGCAATTATCTCCCTTCCTCACGCCCATATTTCTACAATTACTAGCTAGCAGCCATATTTAACGTAGAAAAACTACCAAACAACAAAATATTGAATATGTTTCTTGATGGCCAACAGAATGTCTCAGAATTTCTATTCGTTTCACGGTGCCAACATAACACAATATCAGCTCCTGTCCGTTCTTTTCTGCTGGGAACCCAGGATCACATACATAATGAGTTGATTTTTCTTCATGACAATAGACTGTGATCTGAAGAAGATTTGACTGCTGTTTCTAGCATATGAAACAACCATGTAGAGTAGGCATGGACAACAATTTCGAGAAGCCGGCCGCATGAGATATGGTTCATTCTTTGGCGAATCGTACGACTAAAAACCTCAAGGTAAAAACTAAAAAACTCAAGTCCTACGGGCCATAACTGATGTAGAGGCTAGCTCATAGGCTTCTGAACTAATTGATAAAGCGTGTTGGTAATTGAATAATTGGCGATGTATCGGTTTTGTTTTGGATGAGGCCAAGGAAACAGGAATAGTACCGTTTCAGTACATAAACCAGTCAGGAAAATAAGTCGATTCCAGTGGTATTTGGACTCAGTAGAAAATAAGGCAGGGCCCAGATGTGAGGGGCATGTGCCGTTGCATCCCGTTGCTGCATTCACCATTTGTTGGGATATTCCCGGGCCCTTCAGCGCGGCCTGTCAAGCAGAGACCCAGTCAGTCCCCATCTACTCCCATTTTCTCATCTGGCATGTGGTCTACCAACACGAGCCGTCAATCCAACCAGATCCTTAATGAAGAGAACACGGTAAGAAAGATCTAACTCGGAAAATCGAGCAACATGACCAAACAGTTGGGGCTGGTGCTCCCGGATCATACAAGTATTAGGACGCATCCCAGTTTCTGAGTCGTTGGGGAAAATGGATGGTAATTAAACAACCGAAGGCTTTTCCCCTGTGTCTCTTCACTGCTTTAGCTCATCAAACGCTCGTTAAGAGGTTCAGAACAGTAACATTGCATAGGTTGGGCCTTATTTGAGTTCTTTACGTGTTTCAGAGATTGGACTAGGGCCACTCCGAGACGCCACTTTGAAGGGTTTTAGTCGAAGACATTAACCACAGGCCTTACTTCTGTTAAGTGTGTCATTTATTATATCGGTCTCTTTTGCTGAACCGTTCAGTTACGGGGACTTAAGCAAACTAACAACAATTGTCAAGGAACGGTGGTGGAAGACAAAGGTGCTCACAAACACTTGCACACATACATACATGTGTGTGAATGTGTGTGTGTGTGTGTGTGTGTGTGTGTGTGTGAAGGCGCGTAGTCTAGTGTTTAGGGGTATTCGGCTCACGA
>NC_068992.1:40256151-40257872 GCF_001194135.2 Octopus bimaculoides | reverse complement strand
ATATATATATATATATATACATGTATATGTATATGTATATACTCGTGCATTTGACACTCACGTACATATTTATATATTTACACATATTCACATACACATATCTGTGTTCACAGTTTTATTGCTGTATTTAATGAGTGAAATCAAAATAGCAATTGAAATTCATTTTGTAGATAAATATTCGATTATTTTTCTCCAATCTTTATTATGCCATTTAAATGAAATAAATGAAATTAAAATTTGAATAAAAAAAAACAATGAGCAAAAATTCTAATAAATATTTTCATAATAAATTTGTGTTTGATTCGTAAAAGTAGAATAATTTACAAAGTAGCAATCTATTAGTTTTAATTTAAAATGCAGTCGGAAAAATTAGTTATATAGATAATTGAGATACAATATTGAATCAATAGAAAAAAAAAAAGATAATCAATATAAAAGTCACATAAAAACTAAACAAGCAACAATAAGACATCCTTCCCCCAATTCGTAGCTTTGTAAAAAATCCAAATATTTCTCATTGATTATCAGGGTGGAGCGATACATTATCAATATTGTGTCAATGATGATATTATACATGTTTATATGTATCTCTCTCTCTCTCTCTCTCTCTCGCTATCTATCTATCTATCTATCTATCTATCTATCTATCTATTTATCTATGTATCTATTTATCTATCTATCTACCTATTTATCTATCCATCTATATATCTGTCTATTTGTTTTTCTGTCTGTCTCTCTTCGTCTATCTAATAAATTTTCTATCTATCTATCTATCTATCTATCTATCTATCTATCTATCTATCTATCTATCTATCTATCTATCTATCTGTCTATCTATGTGTCTGTCTGTCTGTCTGCTTATATGTTTGTCTGTTTGTTTGTTTGTCTGTCTGTCTGTTTGCCCGCCTGTCTGTATGTATCTTATACTCAGCGATTGTAACCCCACTTCCGCACCAGTTGCGCATGTCTATCTAGTTAATAAAAACGATGAAAGACGAGTTGGATTCCAACATCAATGTTGGAAGGTTTCAGCCCAGAACCATTTGCCCGAACACAAGCCTCCGCACATTCATATAGGGACTTCACAGCAATCAGAAGTCATCACGTAACCCCAAATTCCTGAAAAGTCCTCCAAAGCATGTCCTGTATCACGTGATCATATGCCTTCCCGTCCAATTGTTCCTTCGAATTTTTGTGCAATTTTCTCTTTTATTGTCTTATGGGTGATGTTCCGATCTGAAGATACCTTCAGATGTGGATAAATTCCCAGGCGAGATTCAAATAGTTATTGTCTGTTCTCTATTTTCCGTTAAAGAAATCAACGCAAAATATTCTTCGTTCAAATCCTGTTGGTCATATGTCTTTCATTGGTTAGAGATAACAAGCTTGTAGCACCAGGAGTAACTACGGGAGTTAACTTAATCCACTATATCGAACAACCGGAATATTCGACCTTTTTGACAGTTCAAAGATATCACTTTTATTTTTATTATTATTATTATTATTATTATTATTATTATTATTATTATTATTATTATTATTATTATTATTATTATTATCATTATTATTATTATCATTATTATTATTATTGAGTAAGAGAGTAGTACATGTCATCAAAGTGATACTGGGGTAAAATATACGAAGCTCGGTATACCCATCATGACTACCCGTCTGATAAGGGTACACCAGGCACATGCATCACAACCATATGTGCCCGGCAT
>NC_068992.1:40255741-40256141 GCF_001194135.2 Octopus bimaculoides | reverse complement strand
AAGGGTACACCAGGCACATGCATCACAACCATATGTGCCCGGCATGGTGATCTCATATCAAGATAAACAGCACATGACCTTGCAAGTGGAGCCCAGTTAGAATTTTCTTTTCAGGTCAAGTAGCCCATCCCACTCAAAAGGTCCCTGAATAAGGGTTGTTTAAGAATGTTGAACAAAACGCCTATGTTTACAAAGGTGAATTAGCCAAACCCCAAAGAATTCTTCTCAACAAATGGCTATGATGCTCCCCACTGCTTCTGGTCGTGATCAGAGATGCACATATTGTCAGCCACCAAGGGACATGCTCAGCTGGTTAAGGTCAAACAACTGACAAGCAAATCTGTGGTATTAAGCAGAATATTTGCTGTAGCCCATCTTTTATACCAAGACAAAACAACGT
>NC_068992.1:40251351-40255698 GCF_001194135.2 Octopus bimaculoides | reverse complement strand
GATCAGAAGCCATGAGAGCCACTTCCTGGTACTGCATCAGGGCATTTATTATTATTATTATTATTATTATTATTATTATTATAATTATTATTATTATTATTATTATTATTATTATTATTATCATTCGTCCATCTTTACATTCCGAGTTCAAATTCCGCCGGGGTTGACTTTGCCTTTCATCCTTTCGGGGTCGATGAAATAAGCACAAGTCGTGCACTGGGGGTCGATCTAGTCGACCAGCTCCCTCCCAGAAACCAACGATCCAGAACCAAATTGGAGTCAGTTATCCAATAATACTTGAAGCTATTACAACAGAACAGACTCCATTTCAGGATTAGACGAAACAAGTCGTCCCCGGATGCTAGAAAGGCAAAAACTACACCAGAAACATTTGAAGTCAATATATCCGAGAGAGAGAGAGAGAGAGAGAGAGAGAGAGAGAGAGAGAGAGAGAGAGAGAGAGAGAGAGAGAGAGAGAGAGTGGGGGGGGAGGGAAAGAGTGAGAGAGAGAGAGTGTGTGTGTGAGAGAGAGAGAGAGAGAGAAAGAAAGAAAGAAAGAGAGTGAGAGGTGGGTATAGGAAGTTAAACTATGTAAGTTACTGTGTGTTATAATCAGTGCCAGAGAGCTGCTTTTTCTTCGGCAGGTAGAGTTGGACCCTGGGTTGCCGTAATTTCGAGCAAATCGAATGTTGATACCTTTGCAAGTGTCCTTTTTTTAAAAAAAATGTACAGAAAAAGGAAAAACTACAAATGTTGGGCTAATGTGTGTACCACAATATACATACTAAAGAAAACATTTCAAACATAGCATCGAGGTTTCAAATCCTTTCATTGATATAACAGACAAACATGTTCTCTGTATTACTGTCAATGATCTCAAACACAGTTTTGTTTCATTGAGTGAAATATAGATGGAAAATTTACAGGGTGCCGTGAATATTCTGTAGATGTGGACATTATCATGAAATTTTCACAGTTTTTTTTTATTTAATTCAATTTATCATTGTCATATAGTTATTCCTTTGTATTTGTAAAAACCTTAAGACATGACATGGTGCTCCCCTCCAGCACATAAATCTCACGTTATCAGCACCTTCAACCCATCCTTACCATTACTCCCCAAATTACTGGTGCCCTAATTCCTGCTGCTCAAGTTACAAGTACGGTCAACCCACACTGGCCCCTCCTACCCCTATACACTGATACCTTCAACAGTCTCTATCTCCCTTCAGACCGAGTTACCATGCTAACCCCTATTGCCCGATTTAGCAGGACCCAGAAACCAAGCTGATGCCTGCAACTCAAATTAGCGGTTACTTCAGTCAATTGAAGTCCTTACTACCCGGGACATGCTGTTACCCCTGCTACTCTAGTTACCTTCAGCTTATTGTGACCTCAACTAGTTGAGTCACTGATACTTTCAAAACACGCCAGGCCCTATACTCGAGTCACTGGTGCGTAAAACCATTGTGACCCCTACTATCCAACTCACACACACATACTACTCGAGTTAACAGTACTTTCAACCATCGTGAGTCCTACTGCTCGAGTTACTGGCACCTTCGACCCTCTCTATCAGTAGTACACATTTTATAACACGATGGAATCGACCGGTGAGCTTTGGAAACGGACGATTAATTGATCATTTAGTTGTCGTTGCTCTTTAACCCTAAGCCGGACCCAATAGTTCTATGACAAAAGGCAATTAAGTTAATTAAGCATTCTAGGTGGTGAGCTGACAGAATCGTTAGCATGCCGGACGAAATACTTAGCGGTATTTCGTCCGTCTTCGCGTTCTGGCTTCAAATTCCACCGAGGTTGACTTTGCCTTTCTTTTTTTCGGGGTCGATAAATTAAATACCAGTTGAGTACTGGGGTCGATGTAATCGACTATCACCCTCCCCTGTGCCTATACAAAGGATTATTATTATATGAAAACTCATAGCTTATTTTACTGGGTATGATGGAAAGTGTCAGCTGTCCACAGCCAGCAGACTAAGGTGACACTTGTTTACTGGTCATGCTTCAAGAACTCTGCAAAGAATTCTTGCAGTTCCAAGCAATGCTGACTTTTGTAGGTGTTCTACCTTCACACTTGTACCAATCTTTTTCAGCCATGTTGGTAGTTGAGTGCTGATACTTCCAACTGCACCAATTACTATTGTTATCATATCTACTCTCTTCATTGACCAAAACCTTCGTATTTCCCACTTTAAATCGCCATAGTTGTTTATTCTTTCTTCTTCTTTCACATTGATCCTGTTGTCACCAAGGATTGATATATCAATTATCAAACATGTTCTTTCTTTTTTATTCACCACAACAATGTCCGGTTTCCTATGTCTGGTCAGATGATTGCACTGGATCATTACATCCCACAGGATTTTGTAGTTCTCATTTTCGATGACTCCTGGGGTTTGCTGATACCACGTCTTTGCTCTTTGTAGGCCGTGATTTCCACAGAGCACCCAATCGATCATTCTTGCCACATTGCCATGCTGTCTTTTATATTCGCGTTGTGCCAATTTCGGGTATTCGCTAACGATGTGCCATACTATTTCCCCCCTCTCGCCATACATTCTGCATTTGTCGCTATCGGTATTGTTGTCTATTCTGCACTGTTGTCAATTGGTCCTTAACGCTTGTTCCTGACCTGCGCATTTGAGTGTTTCTGTCTATATCTTCAGGTCACTCTAGTAGCTGTTATTATTATTATTATTATTATTATTATTATTATTATTATTATTATTATTATTATTATTATTGTTGTTGTTGTTGTTGTTGTTGTTGTTGTTAAGGCTACGAACTGGCAGAATCGTTAGCACGCCGGACAAATTCTTTTTAAGCTGTATTTCGTCCGTCTTTACATTCAGAGTTCAAATTCCGTTGACATCAACTTTGCCTTTCATCCTTCCGGGGTCCGTAAAATAAGTACCTGTTGAACACAGGGTCCTATGTATTTGACTAAGTCCTCTCACCAAAAGTTCAGGCTTTATGCCTATCGTAGAAAGCAGAAAATATTCTAGGCATATTGTACCTCAGAATAGATAATACAAAAAAGTTTGGCTTATTTTGATGACGATACGGTGTAATAGAACCTCCGTCGATTTCGACGATGTATATTACTTGAAATGTACGATCAACTGATCTGCCTATTCATTTAATGTAACTGACCGAGTATTCCACATACACTGGCACCAGTAACCTAATCATCAGATGCACTCATTCAATAGGCTTCCGCACAGTTTCCATCGACCTAGTGTAGCTCAAAAGGCAGAGATCGGGCCATGGTTCTAGTAAAAGACACTGACTGACCAAGCCGCGTGCTGGAATTGAACTGAATACTGCCTGCTTGAGAGATCGATAAGCGAATTTCTTAAACGACTCACTCATGCTTGAGTCTTTTAAGAATACAAGCTATAGTTTTAGGGAAATTTGATCGCCACTTCTATCAGATTCGTTCCTATTAACGACTTCGTAGAGTCAGCCATATTTCGTTAGTTTTTCTCAGCAGCCTAATCGACGCGTCCACGGCCATTCTACTCTCATTAACGAACAGTGAAAATGAGTAGGTAAATAGACCAAACGAAAGTCATAAACATCGATAATACGTCAACTGCCACATGCACAACAAAATGTAAATGTATTTTTAACGTAGTACAGTAGAGTTTTAAGATCCTTTCTAGCCTGATGTTTAAGTGGTGCATCGTATAAACACTAAATGGATTTCTCGGGAGAGAAACAACAAACAAAAACACTCCAATAAAACAAAGGCATTAATATGTAAGCATCTCCTGTGTGGAGAGACATAAAGTCATGTTTATGTACACACATCAGCCATGTAATAATTATAAAATGATCTTTAGAACAATATGGTGGAACTCGGCAGAGTCACTGATTGATATATAAACATTAACGGACATGTACAAATACATACACGCATGCATACACACATATATACATACATATATACATACTATATATATAGTATGTATATACGTATGTATAGATATAGCCATATATATTTACACATGCACACATGAGAGTGCGCTAATATATATATAATGGAAATGCGCATCAGCATACGAGAACAAAGGGCAAAAGAGCATTAAACATACATAAACACATGGATATATACACCCGTTAGCGCGTGCACGTCTCTGTGCACGCTCACACACTTATATACATACATACATATATACATACTATATATATAGTATGTATATACGTATGTATAGATATAGCCATATATATTTACACATGCACACATGAGAGTGCGCTAATATATATATAATGGAAATGCGCATCAGCATACGAGAACAAAGGGCAAAAGAGCATTAAACATAC
>NC_068992.1:40248184-40251341 GCF_001194135.2 Octopus bimaculoides | reverse complement strand
ATATATATATATATATATAGATATACATATATATATATAAATTTGTGCATATGTGAGTGTGTGTGTGTGTGTAAATATACCTATGTAGCTTTTTCTTAATATACATTAAAGATACATAAATAATATTAACACGCATAGTGAATTGCATGCACAGATATGCAAGCACACATACATGCATGTAGCTGGGTGCATGTGTATGCGTATTATATATGTGTGTGTGTATGTGTGTGTGTGTGCTTGTGTCTGCGTGTACATATAGCAATAGAGCTTTTTCTTACTCTGTCCCACCTTTTCACACACAAACACACACACACACACACACACACACACACACACACTCTCTCTCTCTCTCTGTCTATCTGTCTTATTCAGCACACACACAACACATGCAGATATACATAGACAGACAGATAGACAGACAGATAGACAGACAGATAGACAGATGGACAGATTCCATATATGATATGAAAGTGTAGGTGTACATATATTAATGTGTGTTTGTGTGTGTGCTTGTATGTATATGCACGCGCATGAGTGTATGTGTTTGTGTATATGTTTGTGTGTGTGTGGATGTATGTGTGTGTGTGTGTGTGTGTGTGTGTGTGTGTGTGTAACTGTAAATCTATCGCAATGTAGCAACTTTCCAGCCATTATCATTTCACCTTTTTTTATATAACAATCTAATAGACAGGATTATTTCATCTAAAGTGGTACTTTATTTTTAGCAGAAGATAGGGTCTGACAGCCAGTTAGCTGCTCTTTCTAGCAGGTTAATCGAAAACAGAGCGGTGCTTTTATATATTTATATGTTACTGTGTTACTGGTGTCATTGTTTTTGATTGTTATTTCGATAGAACCCTAGTCAATAGCAATTTGTTCGGTAGTTGATAGGGATTTACTTGTTATTTCAGGAATTCCATCGACCACACACGCACTTTCACACTGAATCAGCCAAATTGTAATAAAGATTGCACCAGACAATGCTGTTGAGCAAGATATAGAATATTATTTTAAGCGGTTTTTACCTATTCTAGGTGAGTTGAAAGGTTTGTAGCACCTTCCTTAAAATTATGAGAGTTTTATATCCAGTGAACGGGAAATTCTTTGGTCTATACACCCAATTAAAGCAATCATATTGCGTGTTTATTACAAGTCAAAGAACGGAAGTTAAGCGGTGTTTATGTTAAGTCAATGGACGGGTGTTATATGAACTTTATGCCAAGTCAAAGAAAACTTAGGCAACCTTTATATTAAATAAAAATAAAACAATATTTTATAACAATAAAAGAATCTATTCATTCTCATACGTTTCGGCAGATTTTAACGTGAATATCTGATCGCTGTTGTTTTCCATCAGTGGAGAACATCTCCCCTTAGACGTTGTGTGTTCATAAAGCACGCAATTTGTCGGTATCCCCGTGTTATGTCCAAAGGGAAAACATGTTATCTGATGACGAAAAACAACAGCGATAAATGAATAGATTCGTTATTGTTTGTCTATTCTCTCTGATTTGCATGCACCTCCTGAAGTTTTATTTGTTTGGCAGACACCAGCACGAAATTTGCTGATTTCTTAAATAAGAGCATGTACTCTTGTTAGATTTATCGATCTTGTGAGGAAGATTTGAATGAGGAGACGAGTTTGAAATACCGCGGTGTCTCAAAGTCTCTTATACTAGTGAACTGTGTCTCTAAAGGGAGGCAGTGCTCTCTGACGATGAAATACAACAGCGATCAACATATTCCCGTTCAAATTTTCCAGAACGTATTAAGAATGAATAAATACATTATTGTTTGCTTTCTCTTTGTTTTGCGTGTTTCTCATGAATAGATATTCTGTAAATATAGTAACTATTATTTTATCTTATAAACTATTAGCAAATTTTTATTATTAGAACTGCACGATGTGTGGTCCGACTTTAGAATCGGTTGAGTATCAGGTGAATGAAGTTGCTGTATTTCAGAGATGTCGAACATACGACCCGCGGCAAAGTTTAGTTAGATATTGCATTAATTTTGTGTAAAAACCATTATTGTTGTTTTTTTAATTTCGCCATATTCTGTACAATATATTGTTAGCATATGTTCAGAGTCGGAGCTCGAGAAGAGACGTGGTTAACACTGATTCCAATTAATCAAATCAGTGGAATATTTTGTTGTTTCAGCCACTGAAAAAGAAGCATATGAATCTATATGCTAAAAGAAGTGAATTATTTCCCCTTTACTTTGTCTATACACGCTAAGACAAACAGGCAGTTTTTCACACATTTTTGGGCATTCGAATAAGTTTTAGCGATAAGAACGATATTGATGAATTTTACAGGCGAACCTATGCAAACTTTCTATCATTGGTTTTCTCAAGAACTGTAGGCTTTCATTTAGACAATTTCCTTCTTGTTCGAAATTTAATCCATAAAATTCCATGGATAAATAAATAGATAAATTAATAGAGTTGATTTGATGCAAGATGGTATTCAATCATTTATGTTTATTCGGTGTATTTAATGAATTTTAATTAATTTAATTATGCAGTGCTAGCTTAAATCTATAGATTTATTTTGCAGTATTTTATACATCAAAAATCTACACAGCAAACATATTATTGGTTAACTTTATCTACTGTAGATTCTTTCACCCTTTCGTTACCATATTTCTGTTGGTATTTCCGTTGAGATACTCTACCTTTGTTTCAATAAATGTAGGAAATAACGAAAAATTTATCAAAATACATCTGACGATTGGAACACAGCATGAAATTTTGACGTAAAGCTTTAATTAAAATCACTTTAATTAAAATCACTTTAACCCCAACCCTTTTGCTGTTATATTTCTGCTGAAATACACTGTATTTGTCTAAATAAATTTTGGACATGACAAATTTATTGAAATACTTTTGTTATTGATACAGCTGATGATTGGAACATAACATAAAATTTTAATGTCAAGCTTTAATTTGGACATGACAAATTTATTGAAATACTTTTGTTATTGATACAGCTGATGATTGGAACATAACATAAAATTTTAATGTCAAGCTTTAATTTGGATCACTTTAACACTTTGGTTACCATATTTTTGTTAGAATACACGACCTTGGTTTCAATTGATCTTGAAAATAATATGCACTGTCAAATAACTTTATAATTATTAAGATAAT
>NC_068992.1:40246197-40247269 GCF_001194135.2 Octopus bimaculoides | reverse complement strand
TATATATATATATATATATAATATGGAAAAGGTGTATGTAATATATATATATATATAATATGGGAAAGGTGTATGTAATATATATATATATATATATATATATATACGTACATGCAAACACATAAGAATATGTTTATACATATATATTCGTTTGTATATGTGTGTATGCATATGTAAATGTGTGCGTATGTCTGTCTCTGTGTTTATGTATATTAATGTGTGAATATAGGTATATAAATATATATGTATATATGTACCTGTGTACTTATAGAATACTATTGAAGTTACCAAATCCGTTACCAATATACGGCCGCAAACAACAATAACAAACAACAAACAACAACAAAAATAACAAAAAACATCAACAATACTAGCAACAAAAAAAAACCGCTCGCAACATATTACCATTTACTAATATCAAACAGAAACAAACTTTCTCTATGTGGACTGTCACTTCCCTCTACCTCCCCCTCCGATTCCCTGTCTCCATCCTACTACCTCTCTCTCTTTCCACCTCTCCTTGCATCTCCCATTCTTTCTTTCTTCCTCCTCTCTTACTTGATAAGAAAATATCCGCCATTTCCATGTTTGTACATCGTCATCTTTTTTTTTCCTTTCAAGGGATTACACCGAAGAGACTGTCACACGTAGATTCTTTTTTTTCCCTTTTCTTTTAATCTTACATAGTTCTGTGATGAGTTTGTGTATTGTGCGCATTGTTTCAGTTTTAACAGTTATAATCTATTATTATTATTATCATTATTATTATTATTATTATTATTATTATCATTATTATTATTATTATTATTATTATTGTTATTATCATTATTATTATTATTATTATTATTATTATCATTATTATTATTATTATCAATATCATCATCATTATCATCATCATCATTATCATCATCATCATCATCATCATCATCATCATCATCATCATCATGATATCCACACAGGTCTAATTGTCGGCGCACTTACTCTCACATATAAATAAAAGTGTTAATATAAGTGTGTGCGAAAACACACAGACAAACATACGCGCACACACACACACACACACACACATACC
>NC_068992.1:40239872-40240200 GCF_001194135.2 Octopus bimaculoides | reverse complement strand
GTGTGTGTATTTATACATACATTTATACATATTTGCCAAGGGATGTCTTTTGCATCGAAGGTCGGCGATTATCGTACGCTGAAGAAGGGAAATAACCCTGAAACTCGAGTACGTACGTATCGTAGATCAAGATGGGAAAGATAACTTCCCTTGGCAAATACAGACAGGACACAGATGTGTGTCGATAGCCAGCTGGAGGAGATGTCCTCCGGGGCTAAAAGCAACAGTAACATCCACCGCTCGGTGTCAGCCACATTTAAGTGGCAAATATACTTCACTTTATCGTGCAGTTACTGTTAATACCTCGTTCAGAGATTTAACATTGCTT
>NC_068992.1:40237174-40239650 GCF_001194135.2 Octopus bimaculoides | reverse complement strand
ATATAGGGAGAATTCACAAAAGACGAAAATAGGTGGTGTAGACAAGAAACAGATGTATTAATTTAACGCTCAGAAGTGAAAATGTCTTTAACGTTTCAAGCCTACGCTCTTCCACAGAAAGAGAGTGAGGAAGAAAGACAGAAAGAGAGAGAGAGGGGGGAGAGAGAGGGGGAGATAGAGAGAGAGATAGAGAGAGAGAGAGAGAGAGAGACAGACAGACAGACATATATTCATACGTATATACATAGAAAATCATTTACCCTCTTGGAGGAAATATGGAGGAAAAAGACATCGTTGTCGAAGAATTACCAAAGATAGTTGCAGTTTTGTATTCTTTATTATTGTAGCAACGGGATACCTTGCCGTCTGCTTCGACGAAGGAATGTGTGAATTTTAATTTGTATATTCATGTGTTAGTGCTGTTAATGCTGCAACAGTTCCTTAAATTTTAAAGGATAAATATTTGCGTAAATGATGACGGAGGGAATAAAACATTATTTCGTGAGCAAGAAATTGGTGCTTGGTTAAAAGTTATGTCTAAAATTGTAACCAAGAATAGTCACTTCCATATGTAGATACATACATTTATATATATAGATGTACATACAATCAGACATATATACATGCGTACATACATACACATAGATACAAACATAAACTTATAAGTAGATAGATAGATAGATAGATAGATAGATAGATAGACAGATAGATAGAGAGAGAGAGAAAGAGAGAAAGAGAGAGAGATAAAGAGAGAGAGAGAGAAATAGATAGATATGTTGTTGAGGCAGTGGAATTTATAAACTTTCGAGAGAACATGAAAGAATTCTAATTTATAATTGGATCTCGAAGTATACAAAAACTATAAATAATACGTGTAAATATTATGCTAAGAATCCCTTTGGATAGAACAATCGGGCTGTTTCTAATAATATTCTTGTCATCTAGTCGTTGAATAGAGTAACCAATCACTGAATAATGACGGGAATAGCATAAAATGACCTGCCTCTCGTATTCTTTCGTAGTGTCTTCTTTTCAGAGACTCTGCTGCTGAAGAGGAGATAACCACTCCGAAATGTATGAATCTAAGTGTCTGGTTAGAGAGCAATGCGAACTGATTCGGTGGCTTTACACCTTTCTGTCTACATCGAGAAATTTTCTCCGTGACAAAATACAGCGAATACCTTTCTCACGGACTCGAATATGCCCAAAGCATATTCGAATTGGCAAAAAGTTAGTACTTATACACGTCACTGCTTTGCGCTATCACTCTGTATTTTATTTACGGCGAGCTACTGAATAGCACAAGCAGTCATTGAATGATGACGGGAATATCTGAAGGAGGACCTCTTTCATTTCGTAGCGTCTACTTTTATAGTCTCTGTTGCTGAGGAGGAGATAACCACTCCGAAATGCTTGCATCTAACTGTCTGGTTAGAGGGTGCTACTGACAGACACCATGTGTTTACACCTGTCTATATACAGCGAGAAATTTTCACCATGACAACACAAAGTAAAAAGTTTTCTTACGGGTTCGAATACGCTTCAAGTATATTTTGAACAGGTAACAAGTTTGTATTTATATAGCAGCTATACAAACGGGACAAATTTAGCTATTTCTCCGTAGATTGAAAAAATTAAAACTATGTGGTTGCTTATGTGGGGTCCTCAAATCATTGCCTTGCCCTTGGGTAATAATTCTGTTAAACTGGCCTTGTCTGGGACTACATTATCTAATGTGTCCCTACGACTTCATTTTGTTAGGAGTATTGGGTGTGATACGAAGGAAAATTTGCTGCTATTTCTAACAGGTTGGGAGACCACATACTGGCTTCCTTATTAATCCGTATGTTCGTGTTTACGGTTTAGCGTGTGCGTGCATGCGATCATGCGCGCTTAAGTGTGTGTGCGCGTGTGTGTACTGTGTACTTGTCTGCGCATGTACATGGAAATGTGCGAGTGTATACGTGTTTGTGCGTAAATGCATGGAGCGTTCGTGTGCATGCACATACCCGCGTGCTTGTGTGTGCTTGCGTATTTGTATGTGTGCATGTGTTTGTCTCCGTGTGTATGTGTGTATGTTTTCGCGTGTGCCTATGTATGTGCATGTCTGTGTATCTGTATTCGCATGAATTTTTAAATTTTTTTTCTTTTCGCCTCCATTTTACTTTTTATTTTATTTCCAAAAATCCCTCATTTATAAATTAATTCTTTCCTCTCAAGATTTCCAGTTATTTAATCTTAAATTTCCTAATTACTATTACATTTTACAGCTCATTAGTTTCATTAGCGAGTTTAACTATTGCTAATTAATACATTCGAATTTTTTTATTGTTTATTTATTTACAATGCTTAAATTTCTATTTTTCCGTTTTCTTCTTCTTCTTCTTCTTCTTCTTCTTCTTCTTCTTCTTCTTCTTCTTCTTCTTCTTCTTCTTCTTCTTCTTCTTCTTCTTCTTCTTCTTCTTCTTCTTCTTCT
>NC_068992.1:40235624-40236974 GCF_001194135.2 Octopus bimaculoides | reverse complement strand
CTCCACCACCACCACCACCACCACCGTAACCGCTTCTATTCCCACTACCTACTACTACTGCTGCTGCCACTACTCACAACGAAGCAAATATACGTGTTTCAACTCTAATTGTGTAATTGTATAAGAGGATTTCAGTGATCTTTCTATCTAATAGGCTGCAAATGGCTGAGGTGTAGGACTTCGAACGATTTCACCCTGGGCCGCCGCCGGCTATATATCCTGTCTACAGCCAGGGCACTTAACTTCCAGTAACCACGTTCACGTTCGTCTAAGTAACATGGATGGCGCTGTAAGTTACCAAAGGAAGGAATGGGGTGTGCATGTGTGTGCGTATATATATATATGCACCTGTGTATGTGTGTGTGCATGTATGTGTGTGTGCGTATATGTATGTGCCTGTGTGTGTGTATATATATGTGTGTGTGCGTATATGTATGCCTGTGTGTGTATGTATGTGTATGTATGCGTGTGCATATATGTGTGTGCCTGTGCGTGTATGCGTATGTTTGTGCGTATGTGTGTGCGTGTATGTGTATGTGTATGTGTGTGCTTGGGGTATTTGTGTGTGTGTGTGTGTGTGTGTGTGTGTGCATGCACGTGTGTTAGTGTGTGAGTAAAGTTGATTTGTTTCCGCTTGTTTATCTCAAAATGTTTATTTTAATCTCACCACCAACAACAAATATCGACGGATTTTTGCTATTTACTCACTTTTAAAACTGAAACAAATTAAATGACAAAAATATCATACAAAAGAATCAAAGTGGTTGCTGTATTAGAACACAGAGTAATGCGTTATTTACCATGCGAGGATCCCTCATATGCATTTGTGGTGCATGTAAGCACTCCTGCTTATAACGCTGACGGCCGATAATCGTCCACCTTGGCCGTGATATAACCACGAGTGTTTATATGCACCACAAGCTCATATGAGAATTCCCTTCGTGGTAAATAACACAATATTCTTTGTTCTAATACTGCATCTACATTCAAAGTGAGATAAATATTACCTTTCCCTGTTAGTGCTACTTTAGCCGCTATTAATTATTTTTTTATGAATTTATATATTTCACTTTACATTCATACGATTTATGTATTTTATTTGTTTCACTCATTGGACTGCGGTAATACTTGAACACCACTTTGAAGTGTTTAGTCGAACGAATCGAGCCCAGTACTTTCTCTATCGATCTTTTGGATGAAACGCTGATTTATGGGGACGTAAACAAACCGACACCGCTTGTCAGACGGTAGTAGGAGACAAACACATACACAAAGACTCTCACAGACACACACACGGACACACACATATACATACATACATATATATATATATATATATATATATATATA
>NC_068992.1:40230300-40235566 GCF_001194135.2 Octopus bimaculoides | reverse complement strand
TATATAAAGATATATATATGTATGTATATGTGTGTGTCCGTGTGTGTATCTGTGTGTGTCTTTGTGTATGTGTTTGTACAAGCGGTGTCAGTTTGTTTACGACCCCATAATTCAGGCGCCGCTGCGTGGTAAGAAGCTTGCTTCTCAACCACAAGGTTCCGGGTTCAGTCCCACTGCGTGGCACCTTGGGCAAGTGTCTTCTACTGTAGCCTTAGGCCGGCCAAAACCTTTTGAGTGGATTTAGTGGACGGAGACTGAAAGAAGCCCTATGTTTATATATATATATATTTGTATATATTTATGTGCATGTGTGTCTGTGTTTGTCTCCCTGCCACCGGTTGATAACCGACGTTAGTGTGTTTACGTACCCGCAGCGTAGCAGTTCGGCAAAAGAGAGCGGTAAAATAAGTACTAGGCTTATAAAGAATAAGTCTTAGGGTCGATCTGTTCGACTAAAACCCTTAAGGCGGTGCTCCAGCGACTTAACATTAACTGAATTTTGACAGTAATAATCTTTTCTACTCTGGGCACAAAACCTGAAATTTTGGGGGTGAGGGGCAGTCGATTAGCTTGACTCCATTGCGCAGCTGGTACTTAATTTATCGCACCCGAAAGGATGAAATGCAAAGCCGACCTCGGTGAATTTGAACTCAGAACGTAAAGACACGAAATACTGCTAAGCATTTCGCGCGGCATGCTAACGATTCTGCCAGCTCACCGCCCTTTTTGAAAGTAACAATGAAATATTAATTGTTATAACAATGCTCAAAAAACAAGAATCTATTAAAATATCCAGTATTCTGTACAGTTGTTGAATTTTCTCTCTCGTCCTCTGAACTTTGAGGAAACTGGATATCAATGGCGGCCATGCGTAATTCCGCGTGATTCAGAAAGATTTAACAATATCTGTAATTTACTTCTTTACTAATATAAAACATGATTATAAATTCATGGAGGAATCTGTAGAATATAAATTAGTATTTGTAATTAAAATGAATAATAGAGACTGTAAGAAAAAAAGAGGTTGCCGAAGAAATATATATACATATATATATATACACACACATACATATATATATACATGCCTACAAACATACATGCATACACACACGCATATAATATATATGTGTGTGTGTGTGTGTGTGTGTGTGTGTGTGTGTGTGTGTGTGTATAAAGAAGAGAAGATAGATTGAACTTACCTATGATTGTATGTATACATATATACAAATGTATGAATGTATGCATGCATATAATTTGTAAAAGTATATATGTGTGTGCATGTATGTATCTGTATATGTTTATATATACAGATATGTGAATGTGTATATATATATATATATATATATATATATATATATATATATATATATATATATACATATGTATGTATGTGTGTTTGTGTGCGTATAATTTCCCAATAAACCTTCATGTTTTCATATTTTTATCTAACGAAGTTTATATTGACGAAAACCTAACGATAACCTCAAGCAAAACCCTTTCTTTCACTTTTTCATCAGTTTTTCAATCAAATCGACAATTCCTGTGCAAGAAATGTTATTTCATTTAGCAAGGTTAACCGAAAAATCATTTTCTTGTAAATGTGATGGGGATTCTTCAATTAAGAATTTAATTTATCAAAGAACTTTTTTCTCTTTCTGATAATTCTTATAACTGAATGACAAAACGTTTAGGTTAAGCAGGAAATTGATTAAATATTTGATAGAGAAGTTGTGCGAGCAACGAAAAGATATGGAACGAAATCTATGGCATAATCATTTACACACAATACATTGAATACAGTGTTTCTAAAATAATTGACTGATAAACTACGGAACGGAATCAACGTCATAATTTATTATACTCTGATGTGCGTTCTGCACATCGGGTGTAAGAATAGTATTATCCAAATAAATATTTGGATAAGGTTGTCTAGAATAACCTTTTGCAGAATTAATATGCTCACACAGAACGCACTCCGTACTACTCCAAATGCTGTTAGGATACTGAACTAACATACTAACCAATACAGGCGATCAACGCTGTCAACCGTACATTGCTGTTAACCACCGACATTCCACACAGCTTCTTTATTTTGTTGAAATGCGTTACTCCACTTTCAGTCACGTGGGGCTGGTCAGGATCCTTCCACGTTAGATTTATATTAATCTTTAGAAGAATGCCAGAAAGATACATATGTATGTGCGTGTGTGTGTGTGTGTGTGCGTGCGTCTCTCGGTGTGTGTACATATATGTGTATGTGTGTGTGAAAGAGATAGAGAGAGAGAGAGAGACAGACAGAGAGAATGTAGAAAGTTCGTGGGGCGTAAAAGAAAGGGTATTCAACGGAAGAACTCGAAGCAGATAAAGCTTCAATGCATGGTTAAAAACTTTTCCGACGGAAAACGTTGAAGACTGCTTTAATCTATATTCATGCTTACATCGAGTCTCACATTCAAAAGTTATATATTCAGTCATTTGACTGCGGCCATGCTGGAGCACCGCCTTTAGTTGAGCAAATCGACCCCAAGACTTATTCTTTATAAGCCTAGTACTTATTCTATCGGGTCCATTTGCCGAACCGCTATGCTACGGTAACGTAAACACACCAGCATCGGTTGTCAAGCAATATCGGGGGAAGGGACAAATACAGACACACAGACATACACATACACACACCTACACATACATACATACATACATACATACACACACACACACACACACACACACACACACATATATATATATATACATATATATATATATATATATATATATATATACGATGGGCTTCTTTCAGTTTCCGTCTACCAAATCCACTCACAAGGCTTTGGTCAGCCCGAGGCTATAGAAGAAGACACTTGCCGAAGGTGCCACGCTGTGGGACTGAACTTGGAACTATGTGGTTGGTAAGCATGCTACTTACCACACAGCCACTCCTGCGCCTACACAGAGAGAGAGAGAGAGAGAGAGAGAGAGAGGGGGGGGGAGAAAGACAGACAGACAGACAGAAAGAGAGTGAGAGAGATACATATTATATATTATATATATAACAAATCAGTAATCTAAAAGTATTTGGATATTATCTATTCACTATTACACATGCTGGGAAATTTCTTACATGCTTATCCAATATGTATAATTTTGTAATTCCTATTACCGAATGAAACATGTGTAATGGTGAATAAATAATGCCACAAAGTTTTCTAGATTCCTGTTTTGCAATATGATAATTCTACAAACATTATTTCCGGAATTTTCAATTTCAGCATCATATATACCTTACATCAATGCAACGACGACAGCAAATGCATACTGGAGTGTAATAATGGAATAAGCAGATGAGCATCAAGAGGATATCACTTGGATTTTTTCTCTTCTACATGCATTTTATATACAAAAATGTATATACTATTCACAAATACTTATATGTATACATATATGCATATAAATATATATATATATATATATATATATAAACATAATGAAGGGATCAGCAAAAGTTGCCTCAGCAACATACCGAGAATTTAGAAATAGCAGTTAAAATACTAATTCTATTACTACAATATATCTCCAACAATATTCGTGACTCACATAGGCAAAAGAAGAAAAATAACGAAACCAATCTGTCGTTGGTTTCATGGACGCGTTTCGGGATTAGAATTTTGTAAAAATTCACTTCCACTCTTCAGCATGATATTCTAGATTATAAATTTCAAAATGCTAATAAACCTATGCACATACGGTTATGCGACATCGAACATCGCATAAGAGAACCAGCATCTCCAAATTCCTACCGACGAGGAAAGTTCGTATCTGTCTTCAAATTTCCCGACGTTCGTCACGAGTAGTCCCACAGAAAAACTGCAGTTTAACTATCCAGGAGTGAATTATCATTATAGATATAGGGCAGGGAATTGTCAATCAATTAATGAATTAATAATTAACAATTTTGCCAAGTATTTCGGTATGCAAAAAAAACAAACCTTTATCAGTAAAACTTTTATAATTATAAACATAATTAAGGGATCAGTAAAAGTTGCTTCATCAACAAACTGAGAATTTAGTAATAGCAGTTAAAATACTAATTCTATTACTACAATATACCTCCAACAGATAGCGTTATTCGTGACTCACGTAGAATATCATGCTGAAGAGTGGAAGTGAATTTTTACAAAATTCTAATCCCGAAACGCGTCCATAATTAACTAACGACAGGTTAGTTTCGTTATTTTTCTTCTCGTTGTTTTTCGTTATTTTTCTTCCATGTGTCCTCCAATATTCTTAGCAACCAAATGCTGTCTGTGGATAACGCAATGTATATAAAAAGTGTGTGGAGAAACTGATTTCATTTTAGAAACGAAGTCTTTCACTTTTCCAGTCATGGCTGCAGCTCCATCTGATGCAATGTTGATCCAATTAGTCAATGGAATATTTCTATCATTAAAATACTGCATTACTTCATTGAATATATCTTCTCCATTAATAGTTTCTGATAAACTTTTAATGAATAACATTTCTTCCCTTATATCATCTTCATGGATGAATCTGACATAGACTAGAAGGATAGCTTGGTTATGAATTGTGCTATCCTCAACCTGGATAGAAAAATGTCTTTTGGAGAATTTCCACAATCTTCTCAATAAAAGTAGACATTTCATCCTGTCTTCTTGTAATTGTGTTATTTGAAAGTAGAATTATACTCAGAGTAGATGCAGCATCTTTTCCTAGAACCTCATTTGCACAAGCTATCATAGCAGGTTTGACAAGTTTCTCACCATAAATCTGAGATGCTGCAACCTTGGCAATAATTTCAGAGACCAAATTTTATTTTTTGCTTTTTCAGTATTTATCTTCTTTACAAAGTTGGGTAGTTTCATTGGCTGTATTTTATTTTTATCCTCAAAATATTCCCTGCCTTTACGAACAGATGATGGCTGCCTTAATTTCTGGTGCTGTCCCAGCTTAACTTTCTTCATAGAATGATTTGTCATGATGGCATCACATTCAAAACACATAGGTTTTGAGTCTACAGATACAAAACCAAACATGATAAAATCTTCTTTGTAGTTCCTCAGTTTTGCCTTTTTAGCAGTTGGTTCCGACATTATTACATCTGATCTGAAAAATAAATAAAAATAATAAATACGTTATTTCTATAGATTAAAAGTATCAAATTTATTATTAAACAATATTGTGTAGTGATCTATTAAAAATATCGAATTTATTATGAAACTTGTGATTGTAAAATCTAAATTATGTAATT
>NC_068992.1:40227393-40229668 GCF_001194135.2 Octopus bimaculoides | reverse complement strand
ATATATATATATATACACACACGCGCGCACACAGGATTAGCCAGATGTAACCCGACAGTAAATCAAAATTCCATAAATCCTATATATAAATCTGTATTGACTCGAATGGAAAAATGTTTCGTTCAAGGACTTCAATTTTCATGATGTTTCATATTTAAGTGGTTTTATTAAATTCATTCAGTTGTTAAACATAAATAAATCTTGGAATTAAATACTGACTTTTGACCAGCCCTGTATATATATTCTTTTCTTTTTTATATTTGTTATATTTTATATTTGTTTCAGTCATTTGACTCCGCCCATGCTGGATCACCGCCTTGAGTCGAACTAATCGACCCCAGGACTTATTCTTCGTAAGCCTAGTACATATTCTACCGGTTTATTTTAACGAATCACTAAGTTACGGGGACGCAAACGTGCCAACATCGGTGCAAACGCGCCAACATCGGTTGTGAAGCGATCGTGGGGGACAAACAGACACACATATGTATACGACAGACTTCCTTCAGTTTCCGTGTAACAAATCCACTCACAAGGCTTTGGTCGGCCCGAAGCTACACTAGAAGACACATGCCCAAGGTGCTACGCAGTGGGACTGAACCCCGAACTATGTAATTGGTAAGTAAGCTACTTACCACACAGCCACTCCTGTGCCTATATATACACACATATATATATATATATATATATATATATATACATACACACACACACACACACACACACACACACACACACATATATATATATATACATACTCATACAAACGTATATGTAATGATGTATAGATATAGATATATATATATACACCATTATATATATGTGTGTGTATGTGTGTGTATATGTGTGTGTGTGCGCGTACATATATGTATATATGTATATATGATCATCATCATCATCATCGTCGTCGTCGTCGTCATCATTGCTGTTGCTACTTTTATCTTCATGAGAGTTCTTAATGCTCTCAATGTGATGGGAATAGCTAAACGAGTGTTAAAAATTAGTAATTATACTCTCAGTTATCCGTCGTTCATCACAGTTTCTCCAGGTCCCTATTTTTAACGAAGGCAGTGTTGGGGGTCAGACACTGTCAGCCGCAAAACCAACATCACTTCGCTAGAATACAAAAATAAAGGCAAAAAATAAACAAAAGACAAAAAAGAAAACAAAAAACTGAAATGAGATAATGACCCCCGTGGCTACGGGGAGTCATTCTTTGTCTTCACCATTGCAATAGTCGTTACAGTCGTTGTAGTAGTAGTAGTAGTAGTAGTAGTTATCATCCCCATCGTCCCCACCTTCTTCTTCTTCTTCTTCTTCTTCTTCTTCTTCTTCTTCTTCTTCTTCTTCTTCTTCTTCTTCTTCTTCTTCTTCTTCTCCTCCTCTTCCTAATTCTTCTTCTTTTTCTCCACCTCCTAATCATCATCACAATAACCATGATCGTTCTTAGTATGGTTGCCATCATCATCATCATCATTATCATCATCATCATCGTCATCATCATAATGCACACCATGATGATGATGATGATGATGATCATCATCATCATCATCATCATCATCACCATCAATACCATCATAACGAATGCCACACTAAAGAGGATCGCCCTCGTCTCCGTCGTGCTGGTCGCCATCTTCCTCTGCCGATCACTTTCGTTTCATTTACAGTTTGAGTCTATTTGTCATGGCTGCCTTTCTCCAAGAACTGTTGGTGAAATTATTGTTGTAATTATCGAGAGTCATGCTGTTCTTGTTGTCGTCGTTGCTGTTGTTGTTGCTTTGATGCTGTTAGTCACAAAGGTGCGTCGATTCGACCCCTTAAATACTGCTGTAAGCGAAACATTTGGCACAGAGACCAGGGACAACAGATGGTCGGAGTAGCTGCAGGGAGTTTCAATGGGGCGGATTGGAGTCGATGGGGATAGGGACACACATAAAATAAACATAAAGGCATAATACGTGCTTATGTGTGTTTGGCTTAAGTACGTATGTATATATATATATAAATATACATAAACGTTAGTACGTGCATGTGTACGTGTGTGTGTGTGTGCACGCGCGCGTGCGTGTTTGTACACATATCTCAACTGCCGTACAAATAGATGCAATATTCATGTTTACATGTGTGAATGTATATGTGTATACATACATATATACACACACACACGTATATTTATACATACATACATATATATGTACATATGTGTATTTATATGCATACGTTCGCATATATATACATAATGATATATATATATATATATATATATATATATATA
>NC_068992.1:40225306-40226574 GCF_001194135.2 Octopus bimaculoides | reverse complement strand
ATATATAAATATATATATATATATATATATATATATAGATAGATAGATAGATAGATAGATAGATAGATAGATAGATAGATAGATAGATAGAATGAGAGAGACACGCAGGCAGACAGGATTGAAAGAAGGTCCGTCATGTAAAAATAATTTTCATTACCGTGTTTAATAGATTACTTCTCGTGCCTGCACTAGTATGCATCCTAAAAGTTTCGTAATAGCATTGTACATATGTAAACCAATGTAGATATAGAAATGCTAGCATTCTATATGAAAATATTCAACAATACTATGAAATTTTTTGCATGCATACTATTGCAGACGTGTTAATATACTCTGAAAAATAAATTATTTTTACAGGCTACGAAACGGCCGTTATCTCAGGGATATCAACTGCTGAAATAGATATATTCATCTCTCACATTACCGAACTTTCTTTATGTTCCATATATTCCCCATGAAATAATTTCATTGATTGTATATCTTCTGGATATCAGCTGCATGAGACTCTACATCACGTTGTTTTCAGCTATAGCTCGTCTTTCGTTCTCTACAGTTATTTTCTGAAGAAGAACAATGTACGAAATATCGAAGCGTCAAACTAAGAAGTTTGATCGTGACTGTATCACATTTTTTTTGCTATTTATTTTTTTTTACTTCTGTATTATTTTTGTTCTTTCACTCACCCCACTCTCTTTCGCGATCTGCTTGTATATCACTCTCCTTTACCTCTCTGTGTCTGGATATATATAGAGATAGATAGATAGATAGGTAGATATAAATAGATAGATATAAATAGATAGATATAAATAGATAGATATAAATACACACATATATATACATATTTGTGTGCGTACGTATGCATGCGTGTGTGCGTATGTCCGTGTGTGTCTGTATGTGTGTGTGTGTGCATATGTCCGTGTGTGAGTGTGTGTGTAATCAGATTACTTAGTAAAATATTGCAAGACATCTGCTGTTAGACTGAGAAGCCCAAATCATGGACAAAAATAATAAATAGTTAAAAAAAGTTGAAATTTAAAATTGAATAAGAACGTATAAGTGTAAAATTAACGAAAACGTCTCGACGCATAGTCATTTTTTTTTTTTATGAATGAGAAGACAAAAGGGAGGTTGAGTTTATTTTATTCTCTTTTTCACGCAAAGATTTTCGACAAGATTTAAAAAAAAATTTTAACAATCTAAATTATATTAAACAAGGCAATTTGTCCGTCCATCTTGCAATCCTCGTAGCCTCACCGAAGGCTACTCTG
>NC_068992.1:40221913-40224401 GCF_001194135.2 Octopus bimaculoides | reverse complement strand
CATGATAACACTTCCAATCAATTAAGATCAGAAGCCATGAGAGCCACTGCCTGGTACTGCATCAGGGCATTGATTATTATTATTATTATTATTATTATTATTATTATTATTATTATTATTATTATTATTATTATTATTATTATTATTGTTATTATTATTATTATTATTGTTATTATTATTATTCCTTCGTAAGACAGTGCACCGCAGTCTTTAGTCATCTGTCAAGTTATAATAAAGACCTCAGGCAGATAATACTTTCCTTAAGATGTTCACTGTGCCCAATAAGGTTGCTTTTTGCAAGACATCAATCTTGCATGGGATTTCAAATTGCCTTAAGAAGTCTTGAAGTTTCAATGGGATTGAACCCACCGCCCCGATCACCACTGGTATCACTTTTACATTACCCTCTCGCATTCCATAGAGTCTTGCCATTTCCACTTTCAATTCACAGTACTTGGTGATTTTTGTCCAACCTCTTTACTCACAACATTCATGTCATTTGGTTGGCTAACATCAATGTCTTATTATTAAAGCAATGTAAAACTGCTGGCCTTGTGCCAAAATTTGAAACTATTATTATGATTATTATTATTATTATTATTATTATTATTATGAGTGGATTTGGTAGACGGAAACTGAAAGAAGCCCGTCGTATATATGTATATATATGGGTACATATGTTTGTGTGTCTGTGTTGCTACCCTAAACATCGCTTGACAACCGATGCCGCGTAAACTAGCGGTTCGGCAAAAGGGACCGATAGAATAAGTAGTACGCTTACACAGAGTAAATCCTGGGGCTGATTTGCTCGACTAAAGGATGTGCTCCAGCATGGCCGAGTCAAATGACTGAAAGAAATAAAAAAAATTAAGAATAAAAGAAAAGAAAGCATTATAGTTATTATTATTATTGTTATTATTATTATTATTATTATTATTATTCGGGACTCTGCTGGAAATATACGGGCCGTTGTTATTGTATATATCTACATAGCCGCCAGCAAAGAAGACGGAAGTTATGCTTTTGCGGTATCCATTTTGCCTGGTGCAATGGCGGTCAACCTGGAAACACTTGGATGAGCACAGTTTGATGTCACTAGCGTTGGCCATATGCTAAAATATGGACCAAGATTTTGTGTTAATAACGGTGGTAGTAAAGATGATGATGATGATGACAATAATAATAACATTAATATTAATAATAATTCCAAATTGTGGTACAAGGCCAGCAATTTCACAAGAAGAGGGTAAGCTGATTGCTTTGACCCCAGTACTTGACTCGTACTTGTTTTATCGACCTCGAAAGGAGGAAAGGCAAAGACAACCTCGGTAAAATTTGAACTCAGAACGTAAAGTCGGACAACACGCCACAAAGTATTTTATCCGGTGTCCTAACGATCCTATCGGCTGGCCGCCTTAATAGTAATACTAATAATAATCTTTGAAATTTGGGGGAAGGGTTAAGTTGATTACATCGGCCCCATTACTCAACTGGTAGTTAATTTATCGACCCCCTAAAGGATGAAAGCAAAGTCGACCTCGGCGGAAATTGAACGTAAAGACAGACGAAATACCCCTAAGCATTTCATCCAGCGTGCTAACGACTCTGCCATCTCACCGTCTTGAAAAGGAAATTTATTAAACGAGGAAGTTGTTGGGAGGTTTTTAACGTGGAAATTAAATCTACGTCAAGTTGGAGTTGGGGGAGGGGTGAATTAGCATCAAATTCGAAGAATTGCTCTCACCACCAAGCCACTGGCAAACGATTTCCGGAGTAAAAAGGGGTGGGGTAGTGAAATGAAAGAAAAATAACAAAAAATGGAAAAGGAAAACTAAATAATCGAAAGAGAAAAAAATGTGAAAACAAGGATAATAATGCGTGAATAAATATAATGTAATAAATAAATATCGTGGTGCCACTGCTGCTGCTGCTACTGCTTCTGATGAGATAACGACGATGATGATGGTAGTGGTGGTGGTGCTATTAGCGGTAATGGTTAGGATGTTTGTAGAGGCAGGGGTGAAGAATTGTGGCTGCAATAAACTGTTTCCTAAACAGATGAGGCAAGTGACAAACAAGATACATTTCCGCTTCCGTTTCCCTCTCAACAAAGAAACAATTAATTCGCGCTTTATCACTTTTCCTCTCCTCATTTTTTCTCTTTCCCTCTTTTTCACAATCCACATTTTCTTTCTCATTCACTCATTCTCTCCCTACACCCACCCCACCCCGCTCTCTAGTGTGCACTCTTGCACGTTCTCCGTCAGCCTCGGTCGTTCTTTGCACGTTCTCTGTCAGCATCGCTCGTTCTTTGCACGTTCTCCGTCAGCATCGCTCGTTCTTTGCACGTTCTCTGTCACCTTCGCTCGCGTTCAAATTACCCAAATCCAACTTTGAACTCTGTATTTTATTATTTATCCATCATTTAATCCGAGCAAAATGCTTGAATGCTATTTCTCCCGTCGTTACGTTCTGAGTTCAAATTCCG
>NC_068992.1:40218309-40221287 GCF_001194135.2 Octopus bimaculoides | reverse complement strand
GATACTGAAAACAACTTGATAAAAAATATGAAATATATAAAAACATGTAAATAAATATCCTCTATAAAATTACCGAGAAATGTTTCTATAGTGTTCCTGACACTACCTTATATATATATATATTTCTGAACCCTCTGTCCGGCATTCGCCATGACTGATCGCTAGCCACTAAACCTTTTTCTATTTTCTCTCCATTTATTTCTGTGTTCCTTTCTGTTGAAGAGCGTAGGCTCGAAACGTAAAAGACTTTCTCACTACCTGAGTGTTAAACTAATACATCTGTTTGTTGTTTACACACCCGTCTTCGTCTTTTGTTTTTTTGTAAATTCTCACTAGATTTATGATTATAAATATATATGCAAACGATCTCCTTAGCTTGCGTTTATGAATGACCGCAGGTACGTATGTATGTGTGTATGTATGTATGTGTGTATGTGTGTATGTGCGTATGTATTCATGTATGTATATATGTATGTGTGCTTATGTATGTGTGTATGTGTGTATATATATCTATGTATTTATGTGTGTATGTATATATGTGTATTTACGTATGTATATATATATATGTGTATGTATATATGTATATATACATAGATACTTATATATATATATATATATATATATATATATATATAAACAAATAAACAAACATACATACATACGAACATATATACACACATAGACACAATCTGACAGTTCATACACGGAAACACATATGCACACACATACAAATACACTCACCGGAAATAAATGTTAATCAGGCGGGAATTAAAATATGGTGGGTTAGAGTAACGCAGCGTCTGATTCTAGTCGAGATACCATTATTTTTCCTATTTTATGATTGAAACTTAATGTAGTTAGTTTACGACCTCAGCATAATTGTCACAGTTTACGACATAAATGTTAGTATTTATGACTTCCATGGATATTAGTATTGCAATTAAAAAAGTACACGAAATGATAATAACCCTTTCTACTAAAGGCACAAGGCCCGAAATATTTTGGTGCGGAGGTTTATTCGTTGATATCGACCTCACTGCTCAACTATTGTTTTGTTTCATTGACCCCCGTAAGGGATAAAAGGGCAAAGTCGACCTCGCTGGAATTTGAATTCAGAATGTTAAACGATGCTGATGATGCTGCTGCTGATGATGATGATGGTAATGAAGATGATGATGATGATGATGATGATGAAGTTGATGATGATAATAATGATGATGATGATGATGATAATGATGAAGATGGTGATGATGATGATAATTATGATGATGATGATGATGATGAAGATGGTGATGATGACGATGATGATGATGTTGCTGATGATCACCACCATCATCATCATTGTTATAATCATAATTATAATAATTTCAAACGGTATTTGGCTAATTTGTGAAATTGAATAATCTTTTTCTCCTTTTTGTCTAGATTTTCCTTGCTTGACTGAACTTCTTAACTCCTAAAACACATGATGAGAGTTAGTGTGAGTTAAACACATCAGAAAAGCTAAGCATATTGGAAGTGCTAAACACATCTACAAATAGCTGGGCATTCGTTAAAACCTAAATATATACACATAATAAATCAGATTCAGTGAGAATTAAACACATATAATAACAGCTAAATACATAGAGTGAGATCTAAACGCATAGAATGTTTCCAAATTTTGGCACAAGGCCAGCAATTTCAGGGCGGGGTGAGTCGATTATATCGATTCCAGTGTTCCTTTGGTATTTATTTTATTGACCTCGAAAGGTTAAAAAGAAAAGACGACCCCGGTGGCATTTGAACTCGGAACATAAAGTTGGAAACAAGTCTGCCAACTCACCGTCTTACTAAATGCATATAATGCAAGCTAAGCATATATAATGTGATCTAAGCACACAGTGAGAACTAAGTCTGTAGCAAGTATTTAACGCATATAATGAAAACCCAACATGTGTTGAGATCTCTAAATGTACATAGTAAGGGCTAAACACAATGAGGGTTAAGTCTAATGCGTATAAAGTGAGAGCTAAACGCATAGTGGAAGACAAAAACATATAGCGAGAGCTAACGACATACGTTGGGGGTGAGGACTAAACGCACAGGGCCAAATGGGGGCTAAACGCATAGTGAGTACGAAGGATACAGTAGGAGCTGAACATGTTTTGATGGCATTGTTGAACCTAAATCATATTGCATGGTGCTTTTGCAAGATAATGCGTGGCATCTTGGGCAAGTGTCTTCTACTATAGCCTCGGGCCGACCAAAGCCTTGTGAGTGGATTTGGTAGAAGGAAACTGAAAGAAGCCCGTCGTATATATGTATATATATATGTGTGTGTGTGTGTTTGTGTGTCTGTGTTTGTCCCCCTAGCATTGCTTGCCAACCGATGCTGGTGTGCTTATGTCCCCGTCACTTAGCGGTTCGGCAAAAAGAGACAGATAGAATAAGTACTAGGCTTCCAAAGAATAAGTCCTGGGGTCGATTTGCTCGATTAAAGGCGGTGCTCCAGCATGGCCGCAGTCAAATGACTGAAACAAGTAAAAGAGTAAAAGAGTAAAAAAGAGAGTATTACTTTGAAAAGAATATTTATTGCCTTAAACCGGAATAAAACGAAGTAGACAAAGTAAAAGAAAAAATATGAAAGAAAAGTTGGTCTCTGTTGATTTTCTGCTTTATTATGGAAGTTCACACACGCACACACTCACCCTCATTCTCCACCTTCTCCATCTGACAGTGCATGTGTGTGTGTGCGCGCGCCTGCGTGTGTATAACAGATAGATATAGCATATATATATATATATATATATATAGATATGCAGGGCAGGGAATCATCAATTAGTAATAAAATTAATAATTAACAATTTCTGCCGGGTAGCTCAGTATCAATCTGGAGTAATAATTTGTAGTTTTGAAATCAGTAGTTCTTTGACTGCTATTTCTGAATTCTCAGTATGTTGGAGAAGCAGGTTACTGTCAATCCCTATATATTTATG
>NC_068992.1:40217223-40218160 GCF_001194135.2 Octopus bimaculoides | reverse complement strand
CAGGACTGCTACTACCTGCTACCTCCTACGAAGCCTTCACAAGAGTAAAAAAGGACAGACAGACAGAGAGAAAAAGGAAAATGGCCTTTGCATTTGAACACTATGGAAATATTAAAAAAATAAACATTTCATTTAATTTTTTCCCAATTTAATTGTTTTTCATGCCTTACTCAAAGTTGAAAAAGTCGCAAAGACTGGAACCGGTACTAAAATGTTCTTCATGATACAATTATTTTAGCATGTTCTACCGTGTCTTATTTTCCTTATATATATATATATATATATATATATATATATGTATACATACCTCTTCAGCTTCTCTTCCTTCTGTGTTTCTGACTCTTTTTCACTACGTGTGCTTGTGTGCTTAGCGTTGGTTTACTCATTGTCTGTCACTAAGCCTATATTGTGCACTCATCCGTCGCTTCTTATGTCATGTCGCCTGTATTACACTTTTCTCCTCCTCCCTTTTCCCCGTCGATATAAAGCATGACAAAAGGAATCAACCAGCCAAACAATCACATCTAACCAAAATCCATGCCGACTCTTATTAATTAGAGACATCAAAGCGGCGACCTGTAAGAATCATTAGCACGCTGGATGGAATGCTTAGCGGCATTTCGTGTGCCGCTACGTTCTGAGTTCAAATCCCACCGAGGTTAACTTTTGCCTTTGATCCTTTCCAGTTCGATAAATTAAGTACCAGTTAAATACTGCGGTCGATGGAATCGACTTAATCTCTTCCCCCAAGCTGCCCTTGAGGCAACAATTTGAAATCATCGTCATCATCATCATCATCATCATCATTATTATTATTATTATTATTATTATTATTATTATTATTATTATTGTTATCAAATTTGAGATAAAATTAACGACAAGACACTGCGTTGTTTCACTACTGGATAATTCAATCTGTCTATCTCCCTGTCTGTTG
>NC_068992.1:40215148-40216775 GCF_001194135.2 Octopus bimaculoides | reverse complement strand
AAAGGGAGGGAGGGAGGGCGTAAGGAGAGCATAAATGTGTCGATATGATAAAGGTTGAAATGATCTAAACTAGCAAAAATTATGTATGTATATTGTGTGTGGGTGAGTGTGCATACACATACACATATATGCATACATGTATATATATATATGCGTGTGTGTATGTATATATGTACATATGTGTGTATATAAAAATATATACATATATGCACATGTATGTGCATATACATATATATATCTATATATACATATATGTATATATATGTATATATATGTATGTATGTATGTATGTATGAGTGTATATATATACAAGTGTACATACGTATATACATATGTATATATGTATATATATATATATATATATATATATATATATATATATATATATATATATATATATATATATATATGTATATATATATACATATGTATATATAAGTATGTACATAATAGATTCGCGTATGTATAACCGCAAAAGGGAAAGTAATGTAAAGGGGGGAAAAAGACTACGAACGTCCAAACACACACATATAATGACACTCGCGAACTTGCTCATAGGCGGATACACACATACAGATGCTCATAGAAGTGTGTGTTTGTGGACAAATAGACACATGCACGTATGCATGCATATATATATATAGGTCAGTGCAACGAATACGCATAATACATACATACTCATACGTTTATAGGCGAACTTAACCTCATATACAGGGTGCGGTGAATAAACTGTCGTCTAAATTACGCAAAATTGAAAATAACACTGACTTCTCATTTTAACAGATATATTTACCAAAATTACATAAAAATATCTTGAAATACGAAATAGTAAATTTATTCAATAAAATCGCCATTGGCTTCAACCACGGCCTCCAGACGACTTCGGAATTTCCCGCAGCTCTTCTGGACGGTCACCTTGTTTAAGTTGGTGAACGCTCCCATAATCCTTGCCTTCAGTTTATCTTTGGTGTTACCAGCAGTTTTGTTGGTCTCTCGCTCAACTGTGCCCCACACATAATAATCAAGGGGTTTGTAGTTTAAGGAATTAGACGGCCGGATGTTAGGGGTGATGTGGTCGCAGAAATTATCTGACTGCTAAAACTGGGTTCTCCTACTTGTGTGGCATGGTGCAGAGTCCTGTTGCCAGAGATAGGGTCTTCCAGCAGCCACCCTCTCGACCCAGGGTAGCACTACTTCTTCCAGGAACTTGATGTAAGTGTCCGTGTTGAGTCTGAGGCCGTGTGAGAAAATGAACCATCGCCATCACCAGTGATCACTCTAAACACCATGATGTTGACTGGATGTACATGTCCTCAGATTGACATCCAAACACTCTGAAATGTTCGTACGGGAACTTCCGGTGCGAATGCGGAGCAGTACAACATGTCGTTTACATATTTCTGACAGAGTGAATTGCGTCATGGTGCTGTTTTTCTCACAGACAGTGCCCAACTGAGACTACTGTACTGTGTAGTCGACAAAATAAAAAATACAAGCAATGTGCATGAGCGAAATAAAAAGTATAAAATCGCGACAATTTACCCATCGCACCCTGTATATATGTAGGTGTGTGTGTGTATATATATATATATATATATATATATATATATATATATATATATATATA
>NC_068992.1:40211934-40212789 GCF_001194135.2 Octopus bimaculoides | reverse complement strand
ATATATATATATATATATATACACGACATGATTCTTACAGTTTCCGTTTACCAAATCCACTCACAAGACTTTGAATTGTCCTGCGGCTCTAGTAGAAGGCACTTTCCCAAGGTGCAATGACGGAGTGGGACTCAACCAAGAACCATGTGGCTGGGAAACGGATTTCTTACCGCACAGCGACACCTCCATCTTTATTCATGATTTAAGTGGTCTCCATGACCGGTCATATTGCTACTTGGAGTTTCAATCTAATGCTTACGTAATCGTTTTTACTCTAAGCACAAGGCTTAGAATAGAAAAGACCCCAGTGTCCAACTGGTATGTATTTCATCGACTTCGAACTGATCAAAGGAAAAGCCGACCTAGACGAAATTTGAAACCAGAACGTAAAGACGGACGAAATGCTGATAAGAATATTGTCCGGCATTCTAGCGATCCTACGTGGTAGCTGCCTTATATAATAATCGTAGATTAACTAATCCTGACAACCAATGAGCAAAATATTTAGGTGGGTTTTTTTTAAATGGCAGTTTAAATGCTTACAGCTTTAGGAAGATTTAACATCTCAGGTGTTCTTTGTAACAAATGTACAATAACGTTTTGTAATTGCTCGAAATAAGGAGTCGTTCTTTATGTTACTTGTCCTGTTTTCCATTTGTTCGTCTCCTTGTTTGCGTATTGAACTCATTTGCTTTCGCATTTCATGTTGTTTACTGTTGGTGACGTCCTGTACCCATAGATGTATACACACATACATACATACATACATACATATACATACATATATATAAATACATACATATAAATACATACACACACACACACACGTATTTATATATATATATATATATATAT
>NC_068992.1:40210711-40211182 GCF_001194135.2 Octopus bimaculoides | reverse complement strand
TATATATATATATATGCCTATATGTATATGTATATATACATACGTAAACGTATGTATATATAGACACACTCGTTCAGTTTCTTACTACACTGATTTTCACCCGTAGATGCATAGAGTCAACAGGCAATTTACGGCAGTTGATACTAAACAGATATTCGCGCGTGCGTGCGCGCACACACACGTACATATACATACTTACATACAAGTGTTTATAAGCGCGCGCGCGTGTATGAGTCTTCTTAACACTATTTTGTATTTAGTTGCTTTTCGTTAACTGATGTAATTGACATTACCCTATGTGTGCGAATATAATGAGTATACATTAATATGTACTTATACATACATACATACACACATACATGCATATATACATACATATATATTTATACGCTTGGATATATTCATTAGTATATATATATATTTAATATATAGTATCAAGCTCTGTCTCTCTCTGTATATATATATATATAT
>NC_068992.1:40208649-40209994 GCF_001194135.2 Octopus bimaculoides | reverse complement strand
TATATATACATGTGTATATGTGTGGGGGTGTACGGCGGGTGATTTGCCATTTTTTTTTTCTGTCTTTCTCGCCTTCGTTCTCTAAGCTTTTAATTTTACGGCGGAATAACATCAAAGTAAAACTACAAATTGAGGAAAAGCCGTACAATAGGCCGTCGCTGTTATCTTTGTTGTCGTTGTTTAGCCCAAGGTCAGCTACCATTCATCAGACCTATGATCAAATGAGTTCAAATCTTATCCATCGCGTCTTTGTTCTCTCTCTCTCTCTCTCTCTCTCTCTTTCTTTCTCTCTCTCTCACACACAAATACGCACTCACACCTACACACATACATCTACATATGTTCAATCATGGTGTATCTAGAACAACATTATCTAATGTACTCTTCCAATTGCTTTGAGATTGTGGGCAGTGATTCTCGACCGGGGTCCATATGATTCTTGGGGATCCGCATTAGATTTCTTGTTAAAGTTTATGTGCTATAAATTGCTTAAGCATCTATAATATACAAAATATTTTAATTCTTTATACAATTCCTAAAATTTAATCATAAAAAGAGAATAGGGTTTTCTAAAACATTCAATAGCTCTGAGGATCCAGTGGAGTAAAATAGGAAACGAAGGGGTCCACAGGCAAAAATGGCTGTAGGGCGCGATTTCCAGCAGAAAAACCGATCGCTTAGAGGTTCCCTTCAGGCAACTTGCAGCATGGGTCAGTTCACCTCAGGTCAGATCAGGCAGATCAGCTTAGATCGTTTCACATCACGTCAGCTAAGTTTGAGTTAACCAACTACAACTGAGCACAACTCAAATTAACGCATCTCAGTAGCTCAGTCTATCTCAAATGAGTTGAACATCATCATATTTCTTTAATAGCTATGTGTAAAAGTGTTCTCTTAAGTTAATACATACTTCTAAATTATCACTGGTAAACAATAATCGATTAAATTACTATATTCTCTGGCGTTCCGATGTGATTATGCAATCACATACGTAACAATTACTGCGCAACAAACTAGAATTCACTAGTGAAACACGTGTAACGTTTATGTATTTTATGAGGTTATGATAAAGAATATAAGCTAACTCTTACAAAGTATATTTTGGTTGTGTTCTTCACGTTTCAACTGGTTACTTATATCACCAGTTTTTAAACTAAGATGTATATCAACAATGACATTCTTATAGAGTGCTGCTGATGAAGGCACATGTGGCTATAAAGTCCGACAGCTAGAAACACGTTCGTTTCCCGGGAATATACATACATATATGTAGAATGTATTACCTATTTGTATTTTAATATGTAGCTTGATGTTGAATCTCTTTGTTTTAGTTGTGTGTGTGCAT
>NC_068992.1:40207394-40208300 GCF_001194135.2 Octopus bimaculoides | reverse complement strand
CTATTCAAAAATATAGCTACTCGTCAGATATATATATATATATATATATATATATATATATATATATATTAGCTGATATGGATCATATCGATAAGCATCCTCTTATACTAAGATTTCCCCGAACTCAACTGAGTTGTTGGAATCTGAGATGAAATAATATAAGCAAACTATCTGATTTGATCCCATCTAAAATGAACTAAACTGGTGTGAGACCGACAGAAATTGAGTTGGACCCAGCTGAAATGAGATAAGCAATATTGGAGTGACCTGAAACGAGCTAAACTAATCTGGGAAAAATTCGACAAAGCTGCTCTGAGTTGAACTCGCTTCCTTTATTTAACAACGCGTATACGGGGAAAAACAAAAGAACAAAACAATAATAGCTAAAATAAAACTCAGTATTCATGTGGTAGAGTCTTAAAATGTAGATATATTCCACACACTTAGTACACTGCTATAAAATCCAGCTCGAAAAACACTTTACAGTTATATAATATTAAGCAGTTTTATTATTAAAGGTTATGATTTATTAATAAAACACTCCGATGACCGATTCCGTTTAGTCGCTCCACATACATATGTATATATATATATATATATATACATACGTATGTATGTGTTCATGTATGAATGTATATACATAATTCAATTATTCAATATTGTTACTATATACATTTCTTTCGTTTATTCTCTTTTATATCTCATTCATTCATTTAGATATTAAGTCATTCACGTATGCATTCAATTCAATACTTTCTTCCTTTCCTTCCTTCTTTCTTCCTTTCTTTCTTTCTTTCCTTTCTATCTTTTTAGTCTCTCTTCTCCAATTTTTTTTCCATTCTGTATACGAATGCTTCAATTTAATAGGGATCGACTGCTTCACCTCATCCATCACTGATTTCGTTT
>NC_068992.1:40204691-40205613 GCF_001194135.2 Octopus bimaculoides | reverse complement strand
TATATATATATATATATATATATATATATGTATACACATACACATGCATATATATATATTCATACACATAGTTACCTACAGACTCACGCACATTCTTACACATGTTACATACGTACAAGCTTGTACTGGAGACATTTATATATACGACCGGTGTGTGTATGTGCATATACGTATTATTTACTTAAACACATAAACCGTCATTCGTCTGTGTGTCTATGGTTATATGTGTGTATGTGTGTGCGTGTGTAAGAAAAGCAGAGATGTGAGAGTTTGGTGTGTTTGTATGTATGTATTCATATCTTCTGTCTCGTATATGCATATGTTTGTTGTAACCGTATATATTATGAATGCAAACACATTCATGTGGACATATATATTTATAAAATTATGACAGAAATTTGACATAAATATGTATTTGTTCTGCATACAAGAATATACATACATCTCTCTCTCTCTCCCTATCTCCCTCTCTCACTCTTTCTCCCCTCTTCTCTCTTTTACATATGTCTCTATTTCTACATACGTGCACACTCTCTCTTCCTCTGCTTCTCTCTCTCTCTCTCTCTCTCTCTCTCTCTCTCTCTGATGTACTCACGCACTCACGCACGCACACATACATATACATACTTTTATATAGAGATGTATACACATATATATCTATATATACACACACATAGACAACCATGTACTGCACCCGCTCTTTCATTCACGAATGTAACTCTCTATCTCTCCATATATACATACATGCATGCATACATACATACATACATACATACATACATACATACATATATATATATATATATATATATATACATATATATATGTATGTGTGTGTGTGTACATAAAAATGTTTTTATATATACACACATTTATATGTATGTGTATATATATATGTATACACATGTATGTATATATATTT
>NC_068992.1:40202711-40203241 GCF_001194135.2 Octopus bimaculoides | reverse complement strand
TGTGTGTGTGTGTGTGTGTGTGTGTGTGTGTGTGTGTGTGTGTGTGTGTGTGTGTACGTGTGCGAGCACAAATATTGTCACATAGTGAACTAATCATTTTATATATAATTCCACGCATTATTGATAATCTTATTACTATTTTCAAGCATAAATTCAATAATTATTATGTCTTTATGTAAAAAAAACATCGACTGTCATATGTATTATTATTCCATAGGTAATATTGCTAAGAGCGTAACACTCGAACGTATATCGTAACGAAACTCTATTTAATATTATATATTATCAATAATTACTCACTTGTAGTATTGTCGTTTCTGTTGCGGTACTCCATTTCAGGATGGAAACAATGTCGACCTCAACTGGACTCGAATTCAAAAGGTACAAATTCTACATCCTGACGCTTCTGCTAACACACAAATAATAATAATAATAATAATAATAATAATAATCCTTTCTTCTGTAGGTACAAGGTCTGAAATTTTATGAGAGTGGACTAGTCGATTAGATCGACCCCAGTGTTTCACTGG
>NC_068992.1:40199606-40202327 GCF_001194135.2 Octopus bimaculoides | reverse complement strand
AATAATAATAATAATAATAATAATAATAATAATAATAATAATAATAATAATAATAATAATAATCCTTTCTACTATAGGCACAAGGCCTGGAATTTGATGAGGAGGGAAACGGTCGATCACCCCAACCCAAGTGTTCAACTGGTACTTAATTTATCGACCCCGAAAGAATGAAAAGCAAAGTCGACCTCAGTGGAATTCGAACTCAGAACGTAAAGACGGACAAAATACTGGAAAGCAATTTTTCCAGGCGTGCTAGCGTTTCTGCCAGCTCACCGCTACAACAACAACAACAACAACAACAAAAATTATAATAATAGTTTCAAATTTCGGCAAAAGGCCAGCAGTTTTGGGGAAGAAGTTAAGTCGATTATATCGTCCCCAGTGTATGCAGTTTCTTTGCCCTAGGAGACGGGAAGAAATGGAAGCGAAATTGTAAAAAGAAAACTCATAACATTAATAATGATTCTTTGTATTATTGGCACAAGGTTTTGAAATTTGTTGGCTGGGTTTTGGGCACTAATCTATACCACCGGTACCCGTACTTGACTGGTTCTTTATTTTATCGATCCCCAAAGAACGAAAAGGAAAGTTGACCTCAAACATAAAGTATTTGAACTCATTAACAACCAGAATACTGAAGCTCTTTTTTTTTTCAGGCAATCCCTTCCCAATCCATTGACATAACGTGAACTTTTCATTAGTGATGAACAGAAGCTGTTAGAGGCAAGCTATTTAACCTCCGAAGGGCAGTTTAATCCTACAGTGTTTGTAAGGACCCTAGAGTGATTGTAGGGTCAACGACAAACGAGATGGCAGGATGAGCAACGCCACCTCGGCTTCCAGAAACTTGACAGAGCGACAGTAAAACAAGGTTGTTCCTATGTAAATGATGTGGAAGATGCTTCGAATTTATGAATTATTGAAACGTATGGGAGACATGGAGAAAATAACCGAACATATGAGAAAAGAAACTAAGTACATTTTTTTTTATATATAAACTGCCAACAGAGACCATAAACAGCACATGGAACTTTATAATCCTACATCACAGACTTTATAATCCTATAAAAAGCTAACGTTTCTAACAAGGAAGAGATGTTGGTCCCAAATTTTGGTGCAGGGCCAGTAATTTCGGAGGAGGGGTAATCATATGGACCCCAGTGTTTAACTGGTACTTATTTTATCAACTCTGAAAGGATGAAAGGCAAAGGCAACCTCGGCTGAATTTGAACTTAGAACGTGAAGACGGACAAAATACAGCTAAGCATTTTGCCCGGCTTCGCTAGTTGGTTTGCGTATGTCCAGTGGATGGAGGAAACAATGTTATGGAAAGGATTACTATATTCACAGTTGGCTAACTGTGCTAAAATGTAGGGTATACACCGGCTGGGATATAAGGCTATGGTTGAACACAGCTAGTATAGTTTTTTTATGGACATGTCGACCGACAGAGCATTGGACGTGCAGAGACATAGAAGAAGAGACAGAACGTAGTTTAGAAACACACAGATAGATAGAGAGAGAAAGAGAGAGAGAGAGAGAGAGAGAGAGAGAGAGAGAGAGAGAGAGAGAGAGAGAGAGAGAGAGAGAGAGAGAGAGAGAGAGAGAGAATGGGGAGGAACCCATGCGATAAAAGAAGTGGGAAGGTCAGATAGAGGAAAAGAAACAAAAAAAATATAGGCAGATAAATGTGAGAGAAAGAGAAAGAAAGAAAGAAATACAGGATGGGAGACAGACAAAATGGAGACCACAGAGAAAAAGATGAAAAGGAAATTAAGAAAAGACTGCAGAGAAAATAATGAAAAAAAAAAAGCATTAAAAAATATCAAAAAAATTCACAAATGGCGAACTGTGACAAACGACAATCAGGCAAACTGGTTGCTTCATATCTACTTGAGGAACAATAGATGAGAATAATGCAGTTTTCTAAACTAATAGAGGAATATAATAGAAACAAAATGGCGCCACGACAAAAGTATGATACACAGACAGACACACAGACAGACAGACAGACAGACAGACACACACACACACACACACACACACACACACACATACACAGAAACACTCATATATAACTGTTATTTAGTCGTTAGTTTATTGGTCAATGCATAATTAATGATGAAATGACGCTGTCGAGGACATGCTTTTAAACATTGGGAAGAAGAGATGAGAGATCGAACGACAGTAAAAATCCCTGTGTGTATGCTTATATTTGTGTGAGTGTATTTACATCTATAGCTATCGGTCTATCAGTCTGTCTGTCTGCATGTATGTATGAATATACATATGTGTGAATGTACGCGCACATATAAATATGTGTGTATATATACATTATGCATTTATATATGGAGCATATATATGTATATATGTGCGTGTGCATATAAATAGATAGAGATAGATAGATAGATAGATAGATAGATAGATAAAGAGAGAGACACAGAGATACAGGCCAATTGGATAATTTGGTATACTTTTATCTGCATAAATGGAAACAAGCAAAAGCATACACATAGCACAAAATCTCTCCCCCCCCTCTCTCTCTCTCTCTTCTTGTCTCTCCCCTTGTCTCTTTCCCTCTCCTCTTTCACATCACACACAAACACACACACACACACACACACACACACACACACACATACACACACAGAGGCCTATGTAGGCACAGATCAAACGCATTTATAATTCTATAACATTAAACCCTACCATATATATATATAT
>NC_068992.1:40198990-40199596 GCF_001194135.2 Octopus bimaculoides | reverse complement strand
TATATATATATATATATATATATATATATATATATGTATGTATGTATATATATATGTATGTATATATATATGTATGTATGTATGTATATGTATATATGTATGTAAATGTATGTGTGTAAGTTTTGCATATGTGTATATACGCACACACACACACAGCACCCTTAAACCTACTGTTAGCTCACACAGGGTACCTTAAGTCAGTGGGACAGGGGTACGGTAGGATGTTTAATATCATTATTACAGTTTTATAATTAATAGCCTGGAGCTCCACTTGAGCGAGTCTTTCAGCTCTTCTTCAACCCATTATGATCTTGTCCGGTCTATGTTTTCATTCTTACTCTTTGAATGCTCTGTTTATTTTTATTCTTTTATTATTTTTATTTGTTTCAGTCATTTTGACTGAGGCCATGCGAGGGCACCGCCTTTTAGTCGAAGAAATCGACCCCAGAACTTAATTTGTAAGCCTATGCTTATTTTATCGGTCTCTTTTGCCGAACCACTAAATTACGGGGGCATAAACACACCAACATCGGTTGTCAAGCGATGGTAGGAGGACAAACACAGACACACATATACACACACGTACATGTATATATATATATATAT
>NC_068992.1:40196077-40198733 GCF_001194135.2 Octopus bimaculoides | reverse complement strand
ATATATATATATATATATATATATATATACGACGGGTTTCTTTCAGTTTCCGTCTACCACATCCACTCACAAGACTTCGGTCGGGCCGAAGCTTTAGTAGAAGACACTTACCCAAGGTGCCACGCCGTGGGACTGAACCCAGAGCCATGTGGTTGGTAAGCAAGCTACATACCACACAGCCACTCTTGCGCCTAATGTATCACGGCTTTGTATTAATCTAATTTATTGTTCTTATAATTGTTGTTGTGACTGAGTATGAATCCACCTCAACTCTGATCAATGTAACACTATGCAACACGATTTTTGGCCTTGGGTAGCAACCGCTATTTCCTATTTGTTTACATCTAGAAGGCATGGAAAATGTCTAATTATTCCTTCAGAACTTTGTTTTATTATATTTATTTAAGCCCCAAAGAATCCTTTTCAACACATGGCTATGATGCTCCCCCACTATATGGGGGAGCATCATATAGTGCTCATGATCAGAGATGCACATATTGCCAGCCACTAAGGGACATGCTCAAGTGGTTACGGTCAAGCAAACCTATGGTATTGAGCAGAATATTTGCTATAACGATATTTCTGCTTCGGCAACTCAGCTCTGGATCTGTTTGAAATGTAATGGAAAACAGGTCAGTTTCAAAACATTGAAACAAAATTTGAAGGGAACAGTAGTCATTTCTTTTGATTTCTAGACAGAAGCGAATAGGAAATACTCACCACATTAAAAAAAAAATAAAATTAAAAATTAAAATCGAGGTCTTTCCAGCAGTGACCAACCAATCTGGTAGAATCTCTACTAAATGTCTTCTGCTGTTATAGTGTGATTTGAAGAACATTTTGGCTGCTTATGTTAGCAAATCAAGACAGTAGATAGAAGTCACTTTCATTAACTCACTGTAGATTATGGAAATTGTCAGAGAGACATTTTGTTCTGGAGTCCTAGGAGTCAAAGGGCCGTTTAGGGGATTCAATAACATATAAGTAACCAAGTCTACAACATTTCCCCTGAACGAGACACCGGACGCTTACAGAATTCAAGGGAAATCTTGAGGGGCGGTGACGAGTCGATTACATTGATCCCATTGCTTGACTGGTATTCTGAATTATCGACCCCAAACGAATGAAAGGTAATGCTAACTTCAGCAGGATGCTAGGCAAAGCCGACATCTGCGAGGTTTGAACTCGGAACGTAACGAGCCGGATGACAAGCCATAAAGCATTTTGTTCGCGATGCTAATGCTTTTGCCAGCCTTCCGTCTGAGACAGAATTGTGAAAAGACATTTTAAAATTCAAAGATTCTTGGTTTAATCTTTTACTCTATTACTTGTCTCAGTCAGTTGACTGCGGCCATGCTGGAGCACCGTCTGGAATGATTTTAGTCGAAGAAATTGCCCCCAGGACTTATTCTTTGTAAGCCTAGTACTTATTCTATCGGTCTCTTTTACCGAACTGCAAAGACACGCGGACGTAAACGCACCAACCTTTTCTTCAGGCTGTTTCCTTCTCGTAATTGTTCTTCTTGTTACTGTTGTAATTAAGGTGATGAACTGGCAGAACCGTTAGCACACCGGGTTCGTTGGCATTTCGTCTGTCTTTACATTCCGAGTTCGAACTCCACCGAGACAGACTTGACCTTTCATCCTTTCAGACTTGATAAATACGTACCGGTTAAAAACTGGGGTCAATATTAACGACTTACCCTCCCTTTCCCCCGAAATTGCTGGCTTTTTTTTATCCTTTTATTTGTCCAAGGTGCCACACAGTGGGACGAACCCAGAGCCATGTGGTTGGTAAGCAAGCTACATACCACACTGCTACTCCTACGCCTAATGTATCACGACTTTGTATTCATCTCATTTATTGTTCTTATTATTGTTGTTGCGACTGAGTATCAATCCACCTCAACTCTGATCGATGTAACACTATACAACACGATTTTTGGCCATGTCGGAGCACCATATTGAAGGGTTTTAAACGAAGAAATCGACCGAAGGACTTATTTCTTAAGCCTAGTACTTATTATATCGGTGCCTTTTGCCGAACTTCAAGGATACGGGGACGTAAACACATCAACACCGGTTGTCAAGCGGTGATGAGGGGACAAATACATAAATAGACACACACACGCACACAGACAAACACACACACACACACACACACACACACACACACACACACACACACACACACACACACACACACACACACACACACACACACACACGCACACACGACGGGCTTCTTTCAAATCCACACACAAGGTTTTGGTCGGCCCGAGTAGAAGACACTTGCCCAAGATGCCACGCAGTGGAACTGAACCCTGAACCATATCGATCTCTATCTATCTATCTATCTATCTATCTATCTATCTATCTATCTATCTATCTATCTCTGATCTGGACGGATGCTAGTCGCATCGGCTCGCAAGTAAGTTGGCCTTTTAAGAGTTAACAATGATACCGAGTTACCTTGGTCGGAGGGTAACAAGGGTTATCATAAAAAATATTCCTCCCACGGTAGACACACTATGGATAACATCAGCCGTGTGTGTCGATATGGAGGAAGTTGACATATTGCAAATTAATGTTTCTGAAAAGCAACAGTGGGTGGGTAAAAAAATGGAGATCCTTCTCCATATTACCCAGGAGTCAC
>NC_068992.1:40190887-40191857 GCF_001194135.2 Octopus bimaculoides | reverse complement strand
CATTTTCTGTATTTAGCCCTGTGTGGCTATAATAAAAAGATATCTATCTAGCTATCTATCTATCTATCTGTCTGTCTGTCTGTCTATCTATCTATCTATCTATCTATCTGTCTGTCTGTCTGTCTGTCTGTCTGTCTGTCTATCTGTCTGTCTGTATGTCTGTCTGTCTGTCTGTTTATCTACCTCGAGACGTATAATATATTACATTGAGAGAAAGAGAGAGAGGGTTAGAATATATATGTGCTCGCGCGTCTTTGCTTGTGTACGTGTGCATTAACGTGGGTGTTAATGTGTGTGTGTATGTGTGTGTGTGTGTGTGTTAATGTGCATGTGTGTTAATGTGTGTGTGTGAAACTCTGTTTCTCACTGACCCGTTCCTGGTCGTATCTTTCTAGTTTAATACAGATTTGTGAATCTCCAAACCAGGAGGTATCTATGGACAAACGGAAAAAAAGGAAAAAATAAACTTCATAAAATAAGGTAAATAACTACTTTGGGAAAATGCTATATACAAAAACATGTGTGGAAATTGGTAAAGAAATTGAACAGAAATATGATATTAAAATTGTTGGATAAAAGAGAACAGGAGCACAGAGACAATTGTACCAAATAACTGATGCGATTTACGTGACAACATATCCAATTTTATATTATCTACATATATATACATGTGTACATACGTAGATATATATGTGTGTGTGTATAGTGTGTGAGTGTGTGTGCATGCGTGCTGTGTGCATGTGTGTGTATCATGTATAGCATATATATAAGTTTATACATATATACACATATATGTGTATGAGTGTGTATGTACATACACATACACATTTATAAAAATTAATACATATATGAGTATGTGTATGTATATATATATATATATATATATATATATATATATATATATATATATATATCGAAAGATAGATATAGATAGATAAATACATAGATACATACATACATGCATGCAAAC
>NC_068992.1:40189873-40190640 GCF_001194135.2 Octopus bimaculoides | reverse complement strand
ATACATACATACATACATACATACATGTATATATAAATATACAAATATATATATATATATATGTATGTATGCCTGTATGTATAAGTATATATAATTGATGGACATTTACAACGATTGTTAAACATGAAAAATATACGCACAGAAACACAGACATATTTGCATACATAGACATACATACATCGTTATATACACACTTATATATTAACCGCAAACTCATGTAATTTGGTAAAAACAATACAAGCACGCATCAAATGTCAAACATTCGCCAGTAATTCGCCAACAGAATATATATATACACATACACACATACATACATACATACATAATATATGTATATATGTATGTATGTATGTATGTATGTATGTATGTATAAATACACACACACACAGACATATATATGCTTTTGTATATGTATATATATATATGTGTATGAATGCACACACACATATATACGTTTTTGGGTGTGCGTGTATATACATTTACATATATGTATTATGTATGTTTATAAACGCATAACAAATATATTTTACATAATATCTAGTAAATGCAGTAAATCTGCAAATGCATTAAATGCAAAATTAAAGTGCAATGTAAAAATAATATGGAAGAAATATCAAAGGATATATATATAGATATACATCCATATCTACATACATATATATGCTTATGTATTCATCCACACACTAACACCTATCTATCTATATCTATCTCTCTCTCTCTCTCTCTCTCTCTCTCTATATATATATATATATATATATATATATATA
>NC_068992.1:40179950-40189122 GCF_001194135.2 Octopus bimaculoides | reverse complement strand
ATATATATATATATACATATACATATATATATAAATATATACATATATATATATATATGTATGTATATATATGTATGTAAGTATATATATATATGTATGTATGTATGTATGTATGTATGTATGTATGTATGTATTATCACATTGTTTTGCATATTGAATCGTACACATATGTGTGCAATGGAATGTGAGCCCTGTGTATCATTATGTATGTAGGAAGTCCCCGTGCAGACGCAAACACACACACATTCATATATGCGGGTGTTTGTATTTATGTATGTGTGTGTATTTGCGTGTGCTTTATGCGCATGTGCATAATATAATATTACTTATATCCATTTCGTAAATATATGCAGGTGTGCTTACACGCACAATTAGGCATATATATATATATATATATATATATATATATATATATATATATATATATATATATATATATACACACAAACACATACACATACATACGTACACATATACGCAAATTCTGATATACTCCTTTCGTGTATTAGAGAGAGCTGATGCATATACAATTGTAAACATCCATTGCGTAAGAGAGTTAACACTCTGTGAGAAAAGATCTCATTAGATCGTTGACATTGTTGTTGTTGTTGTTGCTCACAGGTTGTTTTTTTTTCCTTTTATGTAACGATCATATTATCATTGATACACATAGCTTTGTTATTATTGTTGTTGTTGTTGTTGTTTCGTTAATAAAAATATTATCAGTAACAGCTGTAATGCCAGCACAAGCAGCGATAACATCGTAACAATATACAATTGTTTGTAGGGTATTTCTTGTTGTTCTTGTCTTGTCGCTTATGCCATTAATAACAATATTGCTTTTTGTTGTTGTCGCTTATGCCGTTAATAATAATGCTGTTTTTCTTTTGATAATATGTTTGTTTTTGTCATGTTATTGTTCTTACATCGTGCTTGCAGATGGTGTTGTTGTTGTTGTTGATAATGTTAATTTTGTTAATATTGCTCTTGTTTATATTCTCGTTTTTTCTTCTGTTTTTGCTATTTTTGCTTTATGCCGATAATAATTGTTGTTTACGTAATAATATTGTTTTCATAATTGTCCTTACAAATCTTGCTGCTGCTGTTGCTTCTTCTGCTGTTGTTGTTGTTCATCTTCTTCTTGCTCTTGTTGTTGTTGTTGCTGTGGTGGGTACTTTTTTTTTTACTGTTGTTATTTGCTTATGTACAACGCGGTGAGTTGGCAGAATCGTTAGCACGCTGGGCGAAATGCTTAGCGGTATTTCGTGTATCTTTACGTTCTGAGTTCAAATTCAGCCGGGGTCGACTCTGCCTTTCATCCTTCGAGATCGATAAATTAAGTACCAGTTACGTACTGGGGTCGATGTAATCGACTTAATCCCCCTGCCTGTCCTTCTTTGTCCCCTCTATGTTTAGCCCTTTCTGGGCAATAAAGAAATAAGAAACGTTATTATGCCGGGCGAAATGTTTAGCGGTATTTCGTTTGCCGTTACGTTCTGAGTTCAAATTCCGCCGAGGTCGACTTTGCCTTTCATCCTTTCGGGGTCGTTTAAATAAGTACCAGTTGTGTACTGAGGTCGATCTAATCGACCGGCCCCCTCCCCCAAAATTTCGGTCCTTGTGCCTAGAGTAGAAAATTTATTGTTTATGTTGTTTTAATCATGTTTTGCGGATAAAATTACAATTCCAAGAAAGAAAAGTCAGTCTTGGCCGAACACCGGTCACGTAGGGAGAGAAGAGAGAGAGGTAGTGGCAGAGGGACAGAAGAAATAAGGAGGGGCGAGAAAAAATGACAGGGAGACAGTGAAATGAAAAGAGAAGGGAAAGTGAGCAGGAAGAGAAGAGAATGCTCATTAAAATGGAATGTGAAGTGGACAAAACAGCATTTTCGACACCATTTGCTTTTTGCATTTAATCGAGGTGTTAAGGCCGCCGAACATACTTTTGCGATTTGTGCTTCGTATGGAGAAGGAGCAATGCCTGAAATACCACCCACCCTTGGTCTTCGCGCTTCAAAAATGAGGATTTTGACCTCAAGGACGGATTACACACCGGTCGATCAGTTGAGTTTGATGAAGATGGATTGAATCAACTTCACGAAAATCCACGTCGAACGACCCGAGAATTGGCAGTGCGGATGGATTGTGATAAAAACAAAAACTGTGGTGAACCACCTTCACTCAATGGGTAAGGTTCAGAAACTCGGCGCTTGGTTGCCACACACTTTGACCGAAAACAACAAAAATCCACAATCACCCCCAGTTTGCTCGCTCGACATCACTCAACACATGGTCGCAAACAGCGTTTTCTTTACCGCATTGTCACTGGCGATGGAAAATGGTGTCTTTACGTCAATGCGAAGCAATGAAAAGAATGACTCAGCGTCGACAAACAAGCAACTCCGCAAGCAAAACAAGACCTTCATCTTCGAAAGATTATGTTGTGTGTGCGGTGGGACTGGGAAGGCATAATTCATTACGAACTGCTTCAGTGCAACCAAACACTCAATGCGGAGCTCTACGTTCAACAACTGCACCAACTCGAAGCAATTCAGCAAAAAAGACCGAATAATCGGAATGGCGTTCTTCTGCAACACGACAATGCCCGTCCTCACATTGTCAATATGATCAAAGCCGCGATCTTAAGAACTCGAATGAGAAGTCAGATTGGCGCTGTCAAATTTTTTATCTCTTGCGACCGCTTTCGAATGCTTGGAATTGAGGGATTGGTTGGATGAATTCTTTTGAGTCAAGACCGGGAAATATCTATCGCCGAGGCATCGAAAAGCTTATTGGACGATGGAGGAAAGTCGTAAACAACAACGGAGAGTATATTGTTGATTAATTTGTTGTTTAAAATAAATTTGAAAAAGAAAAAAAAATCGCTCATGAATTATTGCTCAATCCAATGTATGGTGGTGGTGGTGATGGTGGTGTGTGTGTGTGTGTGTATGTGTGTGTGTGTGTGTGTGTGTGTAGTGTAGTGTAGGTAGTTAGGATCAATCCCAGCTGTTTCCTCTTGAAGTACATCCGCTTATGCCATTATTACGACTAATGTGTAACCATTGTTGATGCCACATGTTAGTCAAAATAATATGAAAATTGAAAATTATGGAAACATTATTTGCAGCGCTATTGTATAATAAAAGAGGAAAGCAGAAATATTTTGATATCATTTATTCTCCATTACAAGTGTTTCATTTCCTAAAAGGAATTACAACGTTTTATATATTAGATAGACATGTTAGGAACTTTCTCGGTCCGACGAATTTCTAATAAGAAATTCCTTGCATGTCTATCTGACAAGTAACTCTTTCTAATTCTTATTAGCAAACGAAACACGTGTAATGGAGAATAAATGATACCAAAATATTTCCACTTTCCTGCTCTATATCATAGATGTGTGTGTGTGTGTGTGATTAGAATGTTTCGCACATTTGTATAACAGGGAACTGGAATGCACACCGAGTATGTACTGGAATAAGATCATCCTGAAAAATGTACTGTTGGTTAGAACACGTGGTTGTATAAATCTTTATTTGCTCAGCATTACTTTGCCCTTTGTCTACATATCTGTAGACGTTAGTATTGACAACTTACATAAGCAGACACCTACAGATGTAAGAGATATAAAATGGTAGTTTTGTTATTCTTGTTCATCATATGAAGTTTGATAAAATGAACAGTGATCTCAGTAAAGTAACTAAGTATAGGAAATATATAACGGATTTCATATTGTAGGCCTAAGTGAAAAGGAGAGAGAGAGAGAGGGACGAAGAGAAGGAAAGAAAAACAAACAAACAAATAAACAAAAGACGAAGAGGGAACATTATCTCACAGTAATGCAATCTCGCAGTATTAATTCGAAGTGAATTAAATTTGATTATCTATAGTTGAAGTCTTCGATAATAAGATAAATCTAAAAATCAAAATATATCAAAATATATCAAAATATACCAAAATTAGAATTTTAAAGAATTTTCGTCAGTTTAAACACGATAAATTGCTTTCCTTAAAGTTACGTTAAACTAAAAGTTCTTTAAACTAAGTGCTCTTTCTTATAGTATAGATATCACAAATAAACCTCCCGTCAGTAGGATACTAATTCTTTTTTAATTTATCGCGCACGAAACGACGAACATGAAAGTCAAGTCTTAGCGAGATTTGAACTTGAAACGAAGGATCATGAAATAAATTGTAATAATTAAATAAAACAATTTTTAAAAATATTTAGGCATAAAGCTAGTAACAGTTCTATATTTAAGAGATCAGGAATAAAATACAGGGAAAGTTGGAGGGTATATCAGCCGCAACGTTGTGTTAACAACAAAGAAGATGGGGACAAATATCCGTTAAATGTAAGCCCACGGGCATATGGCGTAGTGGTTAAGAGCGCGGGCTGCTAACCCCAAGCTTCCGACTTCGATTCCAGGCAGTGATTTGAATAATAATAATAATAAAATCGAAAAATACCTTAGCAATGAGAACCCAGGTTCGAAATTTCCCCAAGACACCTGATGAAGGCTGGAGGGTATATCAGCCGAAACGTTGTGTTAACAACAAACAAGATGAGGACAAATATCCGTCAAATGTAAATAATGTATAAAGCTAGTAACTTAGAGGGAAGAGGCATAGTCGCTCACATCGATCCCAGTGCTTGATTGGTACTTAATTTATCGACCCCGAAACAATGAAAATGGTAATGAGAAATTCGTTGGTCAGAGAAAGTTCCTAATATGTCTATCTAATATATAAATCCTTTTAATTACTTTTAGGAAATGAAACACGTCTAATGGAGGATATCAAATGGTATCAACATATTTCTACTTTCCTCTTTTATTATACAATAACTGCAAATAATGTTGTCAGTACAGAAATGCCAAATAGTGAAATGATGAAGATAATTGAACCGGATATAAATACGTGGGAATACTTGAGGCAGAATTAAGCGTAATGATATGAAAACAAAAAGTCAACGAAAGAATATCTGCGGCGATTAAGAAATTATTGAACTGAAAGTTGAATGCCAGAGACATAATTGCGGCAATAAACTCGCGCTCTGTCGCAGTGATTCGCAATGGCGCTGGAATTCTGGAATGGATGAACTAAAAAGAGGATGAACTAAAGGAGTTCGAGAGAAAGACAAGAAAGCTCATAACAATGCATGGAGCTCATCATCCACGTGTAAATACTGATTGCCTAAGAGAGCAAATGGCAGAAGAGAGCAAATGGCAGAAGAGAGCAAATGGCGGAAAAGAGCAAACGGTGGAAGAGGACTGATAAGTGTGGAACACTGCGTGCATATCGTACTTGGGAACTTGCTGAGGCATCCACCCCAAAGTGAAGAAACTTTGGCAGGGGCAGTTAGAGATGAGGACAGATTGAAATCAGAAAATAAGAAAAAAACAAAACAAGAAGTACAAGGACAGGAAAGAGCACCACGCAACAAGTGACTACACAATCAATTCCATGAATCCACAACTGAAGTTGCTGGGCCTGGCTGAAGAAAGGAACACTGAAGAGAGAGACTGTGAGCACAATACTAGCAGTACAAGACCAAGCTTTGGCCACAAATTGGAGGAATGAACGTCACCACTGTGCCACACCTGTAACAGAGTGGACGAAACCATTGCCTATATCGTGAACGGATACCCAAGACTTTCCCAAAATTAATATAAAAATTAATATAATATATGAGATAGCGGAAGTGCTAGTTTCGAAACTTTGTGAAAAGTGGGGATTAAAGAGAGGCAAGACATGGTAAGAACACAGACCACAGAGAGTGGTGGAGTCGGGGACTGCAAAATCCTGTGGGATTTTCCAATCCGAACAGATCAGGTACTTGAACACAACAAATCTGACTTTGTGGAGCTGGATAAGGTGATCCACATGTGCTCCATAATTGCTGTAGCGTTCCGCTTTGACCCACGAATATCTAAGAAAAAAGACGGAAAAATAGACATATACAACCCTCTTAAATATGAGATAGCTCGACTGTGGAAAATGAAAAGGGGGGAGATAGTATTAAATATTGTTTGGTCCGTGGGGACAATATCAGAAGGCATCAAGAGTTCCAACAAAACCTAAATTACAACAACAGCAATAACAACAACAACAACAGCAACAACAACAACAACAACAACAACAACAACAATGATAATAATAATAATAAAGTGGACAGCCTAGTCCAACATGTGCAGATTTTCTCCAGTGATATTAAGATGGAGATTGGGCTCTTAAAATGTGCTACGATGGTGATGAGACGAGGAAAGCTTGTCAGGACAGAAGGCATAAGGTTGCCGAGTGGTAAAATGATGAAAGCAATTCAGCCTCAATCCATCAATAAATACCTGGGAATACTTGAGGCAGGTGGAACTAAGCACAACGACATGAAAGAAAAGACAAAAAGTACCTGCAGCGAGTGAGAAAAATACTGGCTTCAAAGCTGAATGCCAGAAATATAATTTCGGCAATAAACTCGCGTGCAGTGGCAGTAGTTCGGTATGGCGCTGGAATCCTGAAGTGAACAGCGGAGGAGCGAAAGGAGATGGACAGGAAGTCAAGTGAGCTCCTAACGATGCATGGAGCCCATTATCCACGTGCAGACACTGATCGTCTATACATGAAGAGAACAAATGGAGGAAGGGGACTGATAAGTGTGGCGGACTGCATACACATCGAACTCGAGAACTTCATGAGATACCTAGCCTAAAGTAAGGAAACCTTGCTAGTAACAGTTAGGAACGAGGGAGTATTGAGAGCAGAGAAAGGAGAAAGCAAAGAAAACAGTACAAAAAGGACATGAATAAGAACTAGGCAAGAAGGGACTACACAATGAATTTCATGTAGCCACAATAGAAGTTGCTGGAAAAAATAATTGGGATTGGCTGAAGAAATGAACACGAAAAAAAAAAAAAAATAGGCCGAGAACACTGCACTGGAAGCGCAAGACCAAGTCTTGGCCACGAACTGGAGGGTCAACCTTAGGAATGAACAAATGTCTTCGCTGTGCCGCATCTGTAATAGAGTGGATGAAGCCATTGCCCATTTCACGAACGAATGCCCTAGACTTGCTCAAGACCACTACAAGTTGTGGCGACACGATAAAGTAGCGAAACTGCTACATTGGAAACTGTGCGAAAAGTGGGAGCTGGAGAGAGGCAAGATGTGGTATGAGGACAAACCACAGAGGTTGGCAGAGTTGGAGACTAGCAAAATCCTCTGGGATTTCCCAATTCAAACAGATCAGGTACTCGAACATAACAGACCGGACCTGGTGGTGGTTGACAAGGTGCACCACATATGCTTCATAGTTGAAGTTGCATGCCCCTTTGACCCACGAATAATCAAGGAGGAAGGCAAAAAAAAAAAGATTGATAAATACAACCCTCTTAAGTACGAAATGGTTCGGCTATTGAAAATGAAGGTGAAGACAGTGCCAATTGTTGTTGGGTACTTGGGGACAGTATCAGAAGGTATCGAGAGGAATATAAAGGAAATTGGAATAGAGTGCCCAGTGGAAACGTTACAAAAGGTTAGCCTTTTGACACAGCCAGAATAATCAGGAAAGTGCTAGATAGCGGAAAAGAATGGATAGTATGGTACCGTAGGCTGCATGCAAGACTCCAGGAGCTCCAGCAAAACCTGTAATAAAAAGAAATAATAATAATAATAATAATAATAATAATAATAATAATAATAATAATGGTAATGCAAGATTGTAAACGAAGGGGAACAAACCTGGGAATAGTCTGAATCGACTATCGCAAAGCTTATGATGTGATTCTACATTCGTAGATCATTGAATGCTTAGATCTGTTTGGAATTGGGAGGAATGCAACGTGTTTCCTGAAGAGAAGTATGGTGGGGTGGAAAATTGAACTGACATCTTATGACAAAAGATTGGGTACCCTGGGTATCAAAAGAGGGATTTTTCCGAGTGACAGCCTATCTCCGTTGCTTTTCGTTCTCTGCATTATACCCCTGGCCTTGGTACTCAAGAAAATGAATCTGGGGTAACAGCTAAAGGGAAAATCCCAAACAATCTACCACTTCCTCTTCGTGGATGATTTGAAACTGTATGGCAAAGATGAGACACAAGTGAGTTCCTTGGTGAACATGGTCCACTGTTTTAGTACTGATAATGGAATGGAATTTGGACTCAAGAAGTGCGGAATAATAATACTAATAATAATAATAATAATAATAATAATAATAATAATAATAATAATAATAATAATAATAATGACGGTGATGATGATGATAAAGATTATGTTGATGATGATGAGGATGTTGATGATGATGATGATGATGATGATGATGATGATGATGATGATGATGATGACAACGATAATCATGGCTAAAGTGTCTTTAATCATTTGTCTGCTGGATCAGGATTGACCTGAGATTAATCTCCAACAACAACAATAATAACAAGAAGAATATTTTTACAAACAGAAATAAATTGTTGGTTTGACAAGCGCGAAATCATTTCATAACGAATATTTTTTCATTCCATTTGTTCATAGTTTTTCATATTTTTTTCATTCTTCCTGTCATTATTTTTATGTTATTTTATCTAATTATTTGTCTTTCCTCTTCACATAGTTTCTTCCTTTCATCGCCCTTCAATTTTTCTTTTCATTTCTTCTTTTCTTTCTTTCTTCCTTTCTTCTTCTTTTTCTTCTTCACATTTTTCTCCCTCCCAATGCAAGCGCATACATTACTCATATATTCTCTGCCCTTAATTAACCAACTATGCACCAGTGGGCGCCACCAGTCGAGCGCTCATTCCTCCCTCGTGGCTTGCCGATCTGACTGCATAAGTTTTAATGGCCTTTCACTTAATTGTTTTCAATTACTTTACATAATTAATACTTTATTATCGCTTTCTTCTAACTAACAATTGCAGATCTAAATCCTCTTTATTGGCTGACTGAGCAAAGGCACCGCTTTCTGCTTAGTTACATTGAAATTGTTGCCTCCCGTGGCGCACAACACACCTCCACCAACCCCAGCACCACCACCGGCGCCAGCATCATCATCATCAGCAGCAGCAGCAGCAGCAACAGCAGTAGCCCCACCCTCAACTCTTTCGATGCCAACACTAAATCATCACTACTTCATCAACCACGGCAGCGATCACCAACACCACCACCAACAACAACATCAAT
>NC_068992.1:40177445-40179189 GCF_001194135.2 Octopus bimaculoides | reverse complement strand
ATATGTGTGTGTGTGTGTGTGTGTGTGTGTGTGTGTGTGTGTGTGCGTGCGTGTGTGTGTGTGTGTACATAAACCACTCGACTCCGTCGGTCACGAATGTCCATGGGTGCACCTAAGAGGTTCCCCTTAGGGTACAAGTCTTGGCCGAAAGTTGCCTAACCGGCGAATGCAAAACCTACAGTTGTTTTCTTTTATGGAAGGTTAGCAGTCGCCGATACATACCAGCCTCCCACTCTCCACGCCACCGATGTTACCCAAGGGAAAGGCGAAGAGGCCGATACAGCTTGGCACCCGTGACGTCACAACTTATTTCTACAGCTGAGTGAACTGGAGCAACACGAAATAAAGTTTTCGTGGGGTTACTTTTTGATTCTCTCCAGCTCCCTCCTGGAAGCGATATAAATTTGCGACGGCTCCCAGTAATTCTTATTTAAAATGTATGTTGTTTTGGGAAGAATCTCCAATTTTTCTCAGAACGACAACAATGACGCCAGCAATTACAACACTGAGGAACCATAATATCGGTCTCAAATTTTGGCACCAGTCCAGCAATTTTGGAGCAGGGAGTAAGTCGATTATATCAACTCCAGTACTCAACTGGTACTTATTTCATTGACCACGGAATGATGAAAGGCAAAATCGACCTAGTCAGAATTTGAACGTAAAACATGAAGGCGGACCAAATGCCGCAAAGCATCTTGCTCGGCACGCTAACGATACAGTCAGCTCGCTGCCTTCTGAGGAACCCTAATATTAGTTAAAATCACGAAGAATGTCTACGAAAATTTGATACAGATTTTGGGCTTAAAGTTTCATGTAATTGCAAAGATTTTTGATGAACAGAAAAGAATATGAAAACACGCACCTGCTATTTTTATAGTAACTATTTTGCGTGGTTCACGAAAAGAATCGAGGCTTGGTTTTACTATTAAATCAAGAAATGAAATTGTGGACCAACATAATAACACCAACAACAACAATAACGATAATTAAATAAAAGTAAATAAGCGAATTGTGTGCTATCGAATTCCTGTAGGAATAATTGTAAATAGCTTAACATTATAAAGTGCTCGGCTTACTGGAGTAAGTCTTGGGTAGGATACGCTAGTTATAAATTTGAATATATCACATTCTGTGTCTTCTTGACGAATAAATCGATGTACGTGTATTAGTGTACTAAACAATGCAATAATTTTCTTAATCATCATTGCTGTACTGCTTCACCTGTGTGGATTATTCATAATGTACACGGACCATCATACTTATAATATGGTGTTATGTGGTAACATATGATAGTCCAAGACGTACGATATATGCGATCCACACTGGGGAAACTGTACATTAATGGATGATTAATTAACTTACATTGTTTATTACACTCATATTCACTTCACAACGGTACAGAGTTCTCTTTTTTCTGTTATCACATGGTGATGAAAATTGTAGTGTGTGTGTGTGTGTGTGTGTGTGTGTGTGAGTATGTGTATGAAATTTTCCAGCTTCCTGTTGTGTTACACATACATACATACATACATACATATATATATATATATATATATATATATATATATATATATTTATTTATTTATTTATTTATTTATATATACACATATATACATACGCATATACACACACACATAAATATATATATATAGAGAGAGAGAAAGAGAGAGAAAGGGGAAAATTGTCAGAAGGAAGAGAAGCTAATCAAAACAGCTTATGTTCGTTTGAAATACTACAAATA
>NC_068992.1:40175125-40176713 GCF_001194135.2 Octopus bimaculoides | reverse complement strand
ACTACTACTACTACTACTACCACTACTACTACAAAAACAACCATCTCCGGGCAGGATGCTTGCTGGCATTTCGTTCGTCTTTACGTTCTGAGTTCAAATTCGTTGACTTAGTCTGTCATCCTTTCGGGAGTCGATAAAATAAGTACCAGTTGAGCGCTGGGGTGGGTGTAATCGACTTAACCCCCCCCCCCACGCCCGCGATATTGCTGACCTTGTGCCAAACTTTGAAACCAGTAATAAGTATTATGTAAATAAGCGGATATTGTTGTCAAGGAGCAACCACGAATGAGTGACTCGGAACCGAAATATCAATCACAACGAACGCTGTGGTCGCCAACAGAATCTCTCTCACCCAGGAAAGCGAGAGAAGTGCAACATAATGTGCCTTGCCGAACCCACAATGGTTCTTTGTCTCATTCAATCAACGATTAAGAATCGATCTCGTAGAAAGATTGACTGGAATTTCTTTTATTGGCAATGAAAGAATGCATGGCAGCATATATCATGTCTTCAGGACCGGAAAAGGGCTGAAAATACAAGCCCAAACTATTCGGGACATACCTACCCCATAAACAATTTCCACAATATCTGGGACGAAGAAAGACAAGGGTCATTATCATGGCTATCGATGACAAATCGTTCTCTGGCTCCTGATCATTTTCATAGCAAAATACAGACTGTAGTCAGTACCGACGAAACCCTTGGTGGTATGTGGTTAGGTAGGGTCCTTTATAGATATAAAAGTCGTCGTAAGACCGCAACATAACACATAAATACCAGAGCTGTGCCCTATAGAGGTTGCTGACGAGAGGACCTTATTGCTGAGCATCCAGAGAAGAAGACTGCGGCTACAAATGTGGTGGTAAATGTGATATAAAGGCTTTCTGTTCGTAAGGCTTGAAAAGAGATAAACAACAACAAACCAAGAAAGTGACCTTAGACAGCACTGGAAAAAACAATGGCACTGGGCCCAACTCACGAGTCGTCAGGAAAATTATCTCGTTCTCATTTGCACGAGCCAAGATGAACCTGAAACTCACTCATCCGACAATAACCGTTTCCTTTTCAACTCTAGGCACAAGGCCCGAATGTTTTTTGGTGGGCGGGAGGGCAGTCGATTACATCCACCCCAGCACGCAACTGGTATTTAATTTACCAACCCCGGAAGGATGAAAGGCAAAGTCGACCTCGGCGGAATTTGAACTCAGAACGTAAAGACAGATGAAATACTGCTAAGCATTTCACCCAGCGTGCTAACGTTTCTGCCAGCTCCCCGCCTTTCATCCGACAATAACCAGCAATTACAATAAAGAGGAGATAGAAAGAGAGTTAGTCAGGTCAACAAGAATAGCAGGCTATGAGAAGTTTACTTTGAAGTTAGCTACAAGAAAATCTTCACGTAACATCCACACAAAAAGAAGCACACTTTTCGAAAGTGATGACAATGCGTGAGTAGGAAGACAACTGTTGTAAAAAGGAAACATTTTCTGGTGAGAAGATCATCTCCGTGAAAATAGACCCGATCTCTCTATTTATCGTGAAGAAAAGTCTCTTTCTGGGGAGAACGACAACATTTCCTGCGAAGTGG
>NC_068992.1:40174685-40175009 GCF_001194135.2 Octopus bimaculoides | reverse complement strand
CACAAGACTAATAAAGAACCGATAAAATTTACGGCACTCCGTCGGTTGCGACGACGAGGGTTCCAGTTGATCCGATCAACGGAACAGCCTGCTCGTGAAACTAACGTGCAAGTGGCTGAGCACTCCACAGACGCGTGTAGCCTTAACGTAGTTCTCGGGGACATTCAGCGTGACACAGAGAGTGACAAGGCTGGCTCCTTTGAAATACAGGTACAACAGAAACAGGAAGCAAGAGTGAGAGAAAGTTTTGGTGAAAGAGTACAGCAGGGTCCACCACCCCCTGCTAGAACCTCGTGGAGCTTTTGGTGCTTTCGCTCAATAAAT
>NC_068992.1:40171316-40172861 GCF_001194135.2 Octopus bimaculoides | reverse complement strand
TTATTATTATTATTATGGTGGTGGTGAGCTGGCAGAATCGTTAGCACGCCCGGCAAAATGCTGAGCGGTATTTCGTCCGTCTTTATGTTCTGAGTTGAAATTCCGCCGAGGTCAACTTTTGCTTTCATTCTTTCGTGTCGTTAAATTAAGCACCAGTTGCGTACTGCGGTCGATCTAATCGACTCATACCCTCCCTCAAATTTAAGGCCTTTTGCCTATATTAAAAACAATTATTATTATTATCATCATTTCATACATTAACACAAGGATGCATATCTGTAAGAAGGATGCTTTCGTACGATTTCAAATCTCTTTACTTTTATATGACTGTTAAATGTTTAAAGTAAAGAAGGAGCGGAGGCGAGGCGAGGAGAAAAGAGGTGGTGCAGGTTCTGAAAGACAAGACTAACCACAACGCTATCTGAACTTACAACATAGAATAATAGTGACTTTGCTGTGAGGCATTTAGTTCGTCGCTTTATCAATACCAAATAAAATACGACAACCTTGAGGGGTCCACATAGGATCTAAAAGAAAAAAAAAACTGATGAACAGCCCTAATTGATTTTTCGAGCCTTATTATATTAAAGTCTCATCAGTGGAGTTTACATCAATTTGACCAATCCCAGAAAAGCAAGCAGTCATTCTGTTTATGTACTCAACAAATCCAGAACTGGAACTAACAATTTTCATGCTATAAGTGTTATCACTTTATTCTTAAATATCAAGGGCGTGTCAACGGAGATCTCAGTCAAACTGTATCAAGGTATTATATGATATATGCAATCTATGTAGTAGAGGAATTTAAAGGTAGCGTACTCCAAGGTTAGAGTAAGAAAATACATAAATCATGCACTCCTAATCAGTCAGAAGGACGAATAGGCTCCGTGTGAGCGTGCGGTAAATAATATTATATAAGCATTTTGTTGCGTCTAAGTTTCATAGGCACAAATATATTCATGTATATTTCTATATACATATAAGGGTTTTACGGAAAAGTTAAACGAAAGCGCTCATACACTAGAAAAAAAATTCTTCGCAAGTGGCTGAGCACGCCACAGACACGTGTATCCTTAACGTAGTTCTTGGCGAGATTCAGTGTGACACAGAGTGTGACAAAGCTGGTCCTTTGAATTACAGGTACAACAGAAACAGGAAGCACAAGTGAGAGAGATTTGTGGTGAAAGTGTACAGCAGGATGTGCCACCAACCCCTACCGGAGTGACGTGGAGCTTTAGGTGTGTTCGCTCAATAAACACTCACGACGCCCGGTCTGGGAATCGAAACCGCGATCTTACGACCGTGAGTACGCTACCCTAAAAAATGAGCCATTGAGCCTCCATTAAATATATATATATATATACATATATATATATATATAGTTCAAATTTACGGAAGACAAAAGACAAAGACAGGTGAGGGTACGATAAGTAGGTGTATTAGTTTGACGCTGAGGGAGAGCCTAAGAGTCTTAGACATTTCCAGTCTAAGGTCTTCGACAGAAAGGATTGAGAGGGAGGAAATGGAGAGAGAACGAATAAACAT
>NC_068992.1:40170193-40170781 GCF_001194135.2 Octopus bimaculoides | reverse complement strand
ATATATATGCATTTGTGTATATGGTGGTGGAGTGATTTTGAAGGTAGAGGTAGTTGTGGTCTTGTTATTAGAGATAATGGAAATGCAATACTGTGGATTATGGTAAAATTTTATGCGTGAATGCATATGCAAAAGAATGCGTTTGTGTGTGTTTGCGTGAATGTAATTGAATGTGTGTATGTTAGTCTGTATACGTATGTATACAGCGCGTGTTGGGAGTGTACGTAGCTGTTTGTATAGATGTGTATATATGAGTGTATATATACATATATATATGTGTGTGTGTGTGTGTGTGTGTGTGTGTATGTGTGTGTGTGAGTGTATATATATATATATATATATATATATATATATATATATATTAACGTGGTTGTGTACATGTAAAGGAGAGCGTATGTAAATATGTATGAGCAGGTGCGTATGTAAGTGTTTAGACGTTCGTATACATGTACAGGTGTAAGAGTACATGTTTGTACGTGTGTGTGTATGTGTGCGTATGTGTGCGTATGTGTGTTTATCTATGTGCATATATGTGGCAGCGAGTGTTCCTATATAAGTTAGCATGGGTGTGTGTATATATATACATAT
>NC_068992.1:40168638-40169856 GCF_001194135.2 Octopus bimaculoides | reverse complement strand
TAATTGCGTGTGTGTCTACGCGCATCCGCGTACTCACGCGCAAGTGTTGATGTGTGTGTGTGTGTGTGTGCGTGTATTTGTGTGTGTGATTGCGTAAGTGTGGCTGTGTGTATGTAAATGTTTCTATATGTGTGTATGTGGGAGCGTGTGTTTCTCCGTACGTCAGTGTGGGTGTGTATATATGTGGGAGTTGGGGTATGCATACGTAAATGTGGGTGGTTGTTTGCAGATGTAGTTGTGTGTATATGTGGGTGTGCGTGTGTGCACGTATATACATGTGTGTGTGTGTGTGTATGTGTGAATGTTTATGCGTGTGAGTGTTTATGTATGTACTTGTATGTGTGTGTGCTTGTGTATATGTATATGTATGTTTGTGTGTGTGTGTGTGTGTGTGTGTTTGCGCGTGTGTATATGTGTGTGCGCGGGTCTTCGTATTTGTGTGTTTGCCTGTGTGTTTGTGTATATGTGTATTTATGTATACGTGCCTCTATATATGTTTGTATGTGTGCATGTGTATGTGTGTTTGTGGGCATGAGCGAGTGCATGCGCTTGTGTGCGTGCGTGCGTGTGTGCATGCGTGCCAGTTATGTATGGGTGGTTGTGTGGCAGTGTTAGGTGTTAGTAGCAGATTGAATTAGCGCCTAATAATATCAGCCTACGTGATCGGAGAGCGAAAGAGCCGCTGCCATTGCCGACTTTGCTAACAAACAACGCTGTCCTGTCTACGGTCCCACGACGATTGACATCCTTCCCGCTTTACCCACTTTTCTTGGGGCGGATAAATCACCACTACCTCCACCGCCACAAACACCGGCAACATTGTCGGCACCACTGTTGCCGCTATCGCTACCTATGCAACCATCCGTCATCATTACCGTCGTCTTTTCATAATCATAATCGTTCTTAATATCATCATCGCCATCATCATCATCACCATCATCATCATCACCATCATCATCACCATCATCATCATCACCACCATCTTTATCATCATCATTTTTATTATCTTCATCATCATCATCATCATCATCATCATCATCATCGTCATCATTATCATCATCATCATACTCATCATCATCTATTATCAAACTTATCATTCGCGTCATTAATGTCTTCATCCTCATCATCACCCCCATTCCCATTCCCCATCATCCTCCTCTTCCTCTTCGTCTTCCTTATCACCATTATCATCATAACCACCACCACCACCACCACCAC
>NC_068992.1:40165566-40167703 GCF_001194135.2 Octopus bimaculoides | reverse complement strand
ACACACACACACACACACACACACACACATATATATATATATATATATATATATATATATACATATACATACAATATATATATCATATTATAGATAGATAAATAGGTAAATAGATAGATAGATAGATAGATATATAGATAGATGGATGGATATGTTGAACTCACACATATCCTCATATACTCCCACATAACGCAGATAGACTTGTTTTCCTTAAGTACTCTAATACATCATGTTAATAGAAAGAAAACTCTGCTAATGCCATCTCTTCTGAATGCAAATATAAAGTTGTCCCACGATAACAGAAAAAAAGAAAAAAATTGGCAAAATATGGAGCAGTAAAATGAAATACAAATAAACAATTATGAAACGAGCTACAACAAACAAGGAATGAATACGGATAGAAAAATATGCTTCCTGTTGAGATGGTCACGGATGGGTGCGAGGTATGAATAATTTAGCGTTGGAGTAAAACAATGAAGAAAATATAATAAAATCAATGTTACCTACATGTATATATGTGGGGGAGGATTAAGGCGCGTGGCTGAGTGCTTAGGGCATTCGACTCACAATCGTAAGGTCGTGAGGTCAATTCTCGGCGACGCGTTCTGTTCTTGAGCAAGACACTTTATTTCACATTGCTCCAGTCCACTCAGCTGACAACAATGTCACACTCTGTGTCACACTGAATCGTCCTGAGAACTACGTGAAGGGTACACGTGTCTGTGAAGTGCACAGCCACTTGCACGTTAATTTCACGAGCAGGCTGTTCGTTGATCGTTCCTCGATATATGTATATGTATATCATCTCATCTAGCTCGTCCCAAAGTAGGATTATTGTTATTATTATATTTATACTATATGATGTTGGATAAATGCAACCCCGAAAAACTGGCTCACAAGTCAGCAATCATTAGAAGGTGACCGGCATAATGGAATGGCAACTTTATTTGCATTTTGAAAACGTTTCCCATAAACAAATTTAAAGGTGTGTGTGTGTGTGTGTGTGTGTGTGTGTGTGTGTGTGTGTGTGTGTGTGTGTGTGTGTGTGTGTGTGTGTGTGTGTGCTCTTTTTTGTGTTGCTGCCCAAAGGTTGTAACAATGCTTGGACATCGCCAGTATCATCACCTCGTAGAATTGGCTTCTGGTAAAAGAGAGAGAGTCTCATATTGCAGTTGTCTTTTGTGTATATTTCTGTGGTGTAGCTTCATCTGAGATCTTGAACAGCAGAAAGTCAAGCTTCATCCATATGGATCTCTCAGGGTTCCGGGCTAGGTATCAAATAGCCGTAGACCTTTGAATCCAAAGCTATTATAGTACCTGTAAGACATTCGGAACAGTGAGGTGGCGCCCTATCTGGGTTCTGGTATATCCCTAGATGACGAAGTTTGGTGCCAACCTCTCGAGTATCTTCTATATGTATATCACTGTAAACCTCTCCAGCATCACTCTAGGGTGCAGCGTTGGACATACATATATATATATATAATACAAATAATATATATATATAATACATTTCTAAATCTCTCAGAGAGATTTATGCAGTAGTAATACGATAAAGTAGTTGTATGCAGTCAACTTAATGTGACAGTCCCATGAAGGGAAAAATACTACTAGTATTCAGCCCTAGAAAGCAGCACCGTTTCCTGTCAGCCTCGACATATTTCTGTGTCCTTATGTTTACAAGGGGGAGATGAGTGCCGCCAACCAGCTAAGCCTGCATCCAGAGACTAGTTTCTGAGTCTTTGCTCGTCTTCAGTCTGGAGTAGCATGGCTGGGTGGAGGTGCTTATCTCCCCTTGTAAACATAAGGACACAGGAAATGTGTCGAGGCTGATAGGAAGCGGTGCTGCTTCCTAGGGCATAAATCTCTCTGAGAGATTTAGAAATGTATTATTTCTATTTTTGAAATCAGTGAATGTATTTCACTAAAATAATTATATGTTTACAAGAGCTAGATAGGCATCTCCAACTAGCAAGCCATGCTACTCCAGACTGAAAACGAGCAATAAACATAAGGTCACTGGAAATGTGTCAAGGCTGACAGGAAGCGGTGCTGCTTCCTAGGGCTGAATAGCAGTAGTATTATTCCCTTCATGGGACTGTCACATTAAGTTCACAGCATATAACTACTTTATAAA
>NC_068992.1:40164361-40165506 GCF_001194135.2 Octopus bimaculoides | reverse complement strand
TATATATATATACATATATATATATGCATATATACATACGTGTATGTACATACTTACGAGTACATAAGTACGAGTACATGGAATATGGACTATGTTTTCGAATAACGAAAGACACAAATGGAAAACAAGACAAACAACATAAACAACGACCCTTCATCAGTTGTTGGCTGTTTTTCTAGTTTCATATTTCGAGCATTTAGCAGCAATATACGCTTTCGATAAAACAGTTGCTCCCGTAAGGCAAATTGAATAAAATTTGGGATTTTGCGGAGGGACAAAATGGCTAACACAAACAGGACAGTGAAAACAAACAGGAAGGGCTGCTAAGCCTAAACGAGATTATGGTGGCGAACGCGTAAATCAAGCTTCGACATATAGACACACAAGAACACGTCTTACTCGATCCAGTTACAATGGAGAGAAAGAAAGAAACACAAGTAAGGAGAAGAAAGATGGCCGATGGCGACGCGGGAGCCGCGGGAGCCACGTGAGCAAGAGAGGAAGAGTGAGGGAGAGAGAGCAACAGACAAAGAACTGTGAAGGGGAGAATAAAAAATTGGAGATAGGATAAGTAAAAAAAATAGGAGGGGAGAAGGGGAAGTAGAAGAATAAGAGAGAAAAACCAAACAAGAGTATATATATATGTATGTATGCATTTATGAGTGTATGTGTGTATGTATACATATATGTACATACACAGATATAAGATCACCAGACCGTGATTTCATTTTCGAGACTGGTTGGTGCGATGTGTTCGTCAACAAAACACTTTATCCCACGTCGTTCTGCCATCATTTCGAAACCTAAAGCGTGGCACACACCGTGCTCCTGTTTAGACAGCGTCGATCTTGATGAGGAGCTAACGTGCGGCACGAACATTCGATCGTTATAAACAAACCATTTGTGAGTGTCGTCTGACAAGTGTTTGAACACACATACATCGTCTTCGACGGGCGAGTCCATCATCATCATCATCATCATCATTTTCATTACCATTATCGTCATCATCGTAATCATTATCCTCTTCCTCCTCCTCCTCCTCCTCCTCCTCCTCATCATCATCATCATCATCATCATCATCATTAGCATGGTCGTCATTATCGTCGTCATCATCATCATCATCATCATCATCATCATCATCATCA
>NC_068992.1:40162798-40164351 GCF_001194135.2 Octopus bimaculoides | reverse complement strand
CCTCCTCATCATCATCATCATCATCATCATCATCATTAGCATGGTCGTCATTATCGTCGTCATCATCATCATCATCATCATCATCATCATCATCATCATCATTATCGTCATCATTATCGTCATCATTATCGTCATCATTATCATCATACTCAACCTCATCATCAACCTCCCCCTCCTCCTCATCATCATTATCATCACCATCATCATATATAAGCACATACATGTGAAACAAGGTGGGAAGAAATAGTACTCGTCTACCGGAGGTCGAGTAATATGCTTTATCATTTATTATTCTTCATCATTCTCAATCTAATCCGTCCGACGAACGGAAACGTGAAACTCTGAGTAGCAATACTTTGTGATATTCTTGTGATGTTTTTGCAGCTTTAATAATAATAAAGTACACACACGCGCGCGCGCGCACACACACACACACATATATTTATTTATATATATATATATATAGTATACGCATATCTTATGATATATTTTGTGCCTGTGAGAATTTCCTGTATCTTCTCGGTTTCATATAGACATACTCATATCTATACATGTACTTGCACTTAGTCTTCCAGGGCATGTATCTCCAGTAGGAAACTTGAATTAATGAAAAGGTAATCAACTCGGACGTGTGTGTTGGGGTTAGATACAACTCATAAAATGAAACGAATTGTTATCGTTGCTAAGCCAAAGTATCCACATAAACTGAACTGACCAAAACGAGGCTAAAATATTCTCACGTAGAAAGCATTTCAATTTTTTTTTATACTCTCCTCGTGCCGTACACCTGACGAAGTTGAGTAAGGTTTAGGATTGCATTAAACGCTTGCAAAGGTCTGCTGAGCTCGCTGGTGACTGGTTAATGAGGCCGATATCTGGTCAGGAAGCCTTTTCCGCAAGCAGAGACTTTATAGGAAGGGGTATAACGTGGGATGCTATTCTTTTCTACTCTAGGCACAAGGCCCGAAATTTTGGGGGAGGAGCCAGTCGATTAGATCGACCCCAGTACGCAATTAGTACTTAATTTATCGACCTCGAAAGGATGAAAGGCAAATTCGACATCAGCGGAATTTGAACTCAGAACGTAAAGGCAGACGAAATACCGTCTTGCAGGAGAATAATAAGAACGACTCTCTTACATACATGTAATCCGTGCTTGATCTTTGACATGTGTGGACACTGGTACTCTATATTTCTCTGCTAATACTACTGTTTCTGAATCTGTGTTTTAGTTGTTTTGCTTTATTTTTTAAATTTATTTTTGGTTTTCCCGAACGATATCACATTCTTCCACCAAATCCATGCGTTTTTAATTCTTGCTAATAAATACGTTGCTTCAATTTTCTGTATTTCTTTCTTGATTTCCTTACCTGCAAAAGAATTAGACTTGCTTAGAGGAAATGTCATTAATAATGGTATGAACGGTCAGTCACACGCGCGCACGCGCACACACACGCACACACACACACACACACACACACACACACATGCACATTTACATACACACATATGCATATGTATGCATATATGTGTGTGAATATATATATATATAT
>NC_068992.1:40161344-40162594 GCF_001194135.2 Octopus bimaculoides | reverse complement strand
TATATATATGAATAATTATATATATACATATATATATATCACAAATATACATTAAATGTGAGCGTGTATAGCCATTGTAATGATGTAAACACGGAAAATATATTTGAATTTGGATTCATACATCTCAAAGTATATCTACAATACACACACACACACACACACACACACACACACACACATGTATAAATAGATGGATATATATGTGTGTATGTATACCTATATATACATATATATATATATATGTATGTATGTATGTGTACATATTTATGTATATGTATCGTATGTAGAAGGATGAAAGGTCCTCTTTTAAAAAGGTGTTTAATTGAAGGTATGAAGATATTCGTAGTGATTCTAGCTTTGTTCTAACTTTTTCAGATCTGCTAATGAGCTTTTTTGATGTCACACTTGATTTCAAAACAAAAATATATTCACCATTTATCCATTATTGCATAAATATCTCTAGATAAGTTTTTCAACTGGAGTATAATGATGAGAGATGTCTAATTGTTAAATAGGAATGTTATCTATATGTATATATATCGGGAGAGAGTGCGAGATAGGTAGGTATGTACATATATACATGCATAAAAGACTATCTCACTTCCCGAGCATTAAACTAATACATCTGTTTGTTTACACACCCGTCTTCATCTTTTTTTTAAATTCTCACTACATACAATGATATGCATGCGTGGTTTAATATAGGAGATAGCCTTCCTTTAGTTTTTACGCCTACATACAGCAATATTTAAACACCTAATGCACACACTCACGCACATAACATGTAATACACATAATACACCGAAGATACAAAATAATTAATATACAGTATGTAGTATTTATATATGATACACGCACACCAACACACACACGAACATATAATATATATGTGTGTGTGTGTGTGTATGTATCTATGTATATCTCTCTCTCCTTCTCTCTCTCTCTCTCCTTCTCTCTCTCTCACCTTCTCTCTCTCTCTCTTTCTCTGTCTCTCTCTCACTATATATACATGTGTATATACATGCATATCAGGGTACAGGACGTTAGAACAATAAACTACAGACAACGGAACGAACACATAGGAAAACGGAAAGCCCCTTGGAATATCCCTTCATCAGCTGTCTCTATTCTATCTAGACGTTTCGAAGACCAGACAGGACGTACTCTAGAATAGTCTCTTCCTGAGTAGTGGATCAACCAACTACACAGAGGATTCCAAGGTGGCAAACACAAACCAAGACAGGAAAAAA
>NC_068992.1:40160233-40161162 GCF_001194135.2 Octopus bimaculoides | reverse complement strand
ATTCCTTTCTGTTGAAGAGCGTAGGCTCGAAACACAAAAGACTTTTCCATTTATCCCGAGCGTCAAACTAATTCATTTGCATGTTGCTCATACACCTGTCTTCGTCTTTTCTTTTTCTATAAATTTCAGCTATATGTACATACACATACACACACACACACACACGTACAGACATACATATATATACATATATATATATAGATGGGGGTGTATCTCCTGTAATTATTGTCCACGTTTTGTATCTATCTCTCGGATGTATATTATTTTCATCGTTGCTGACGTTTTGTACCCATATATGCATGTATATATATTATATTATATCACACTATTTGTTTATTTAATTGAACGCGACGCAGCCATTCCCAAGTAAGTTTAACGTCACCCATTTTTTGTGAGACTCTCTACTCTGTACAGTTTTCTTCCTCTCGTCTTTATTTCCTTCTTTCTCCATCCTTCTCTAATTCTCTTTCTCCCCCCTCCCCATCATCATTTTCTATCTGTCCCTCTCTCCCCTCTTTCCCTTTCTCTCTCGCTCTCGTTGCTCCCACGTGACCATCGTCCATCCTTCTTTTCCTCACGTGACCATCTTTCTTTTCCTGCTCGGACGTCTAAACGCCTGGAAGTTTTCTTTCTATCTCTTTTCTATCTTTTCTCTTTCAAAAAATGTCTCTCCCAGCGTTTACTATTCTCCTTTCCTTCCGGTCTAACGACCCTCCATGTCTGTTTTCGTTAAATTTCCTTGTATGTCTCCACTGTTATTTATTTTAGTTCCCAACTTTGACCCTCCATAAATCCTAAATTTTATTTTAGAATTTATAGGAGCTGCTGTCTTTGACGCCTCATATTGTCATTTGAATGCTCGAAATGAGGAGTAGATAGACAGCCGACAACTGATAAAGGGTTCTTTTCTGTGTTAACTTGTCCTGTTT
>NC_068992.1:40155738-40157846 GCF_001194135.2 Octopus bimaculoides | reverse complement strand
ATATATATATATATCTGTGTGGTTGTATATATATATATATATATATTCATGCTTGTACATAACTATGTATGAGCGTGTGCTTATTACGTCTTTATGTATATGTGTATTTGAGTTTTAAGTTTTCGCAGACTTGAAATCAGTCATTAACAAAGCGATGTGTATATATGTATGTACATATACAAGCATTTATGTATAAATGTGTGTGCATGATTACGAACATATAAATGTACACTCACACACGAAAGTATGCATTTGTATTTCTGCACTATATATACATAATGAAGTATATACATGCGTATGTGTGTATATATATATATATATGTATATATATGTATATATATACAAACACACAAATACACATACATGCAAGCATGCGTACATAGGCTTGAGTGTATGTGGGCATATATATATATATATATATGTATGTGTGTGTGTGTGTGTGTGTGTGTGTGTGTGTGTGTGTGTGTGTGTGTGTGTGTGTGTGTGTGTGTGTGTGTGTGTGTATGTATGCATGTATATTCGCGTGTTTATGTATTATGTAAATAGTAATGACATTTTTCTACAGTGAATGTGAATAAAAAGTGTTGATAGGCTGGGAAAGAAAGGGACAGAGAGAGAGAGAGAGATACAGACAGAGCGACAGAGACAGACAGACAGACAGACAGAGAGCGTGTATATGCATGCATCTCTGTATCTCAGTGTGTGCACTTTAAAAGGTGACTGGTAACTATGAAGCTGGCGCCCTACCCAAACTTTTGTTGACGTCTTTAGGCATCTATTCTAAGCTTAGAATCACAGCCATTACCGCAGCAACACCAAACATTAAACCTTCACAGCTACTCCACCGCCAACACCTGCACGAAGGGACACACCGCGACCACTACTGCCACCACGACCACGACCACCACAGCCGCCACCCCTTCCACCGCCTCTCCCCGTCTCATCACCATCACCACGCAGTCACTGCAAATCTTTCACCATCATCACTGCCACCAAAGCTGCTGACGTCACTGACGCCACCACCACCAGCATCCCCGATCCCCATAGTAAAACTCCTCCCAATCACCACTACCACCACCGCCACTACCACTGCCACCATCACATCCATTAACACTAGCTTCACCATCGCTATCGCTATAGCAAATCAACCTCCGGTCCCCACCATCGCAACCGTCTACACCACCACAGCCATTTCCACCACCAATGACATCCCCGCCACCACCATTACTACTACCATGACTTCTTCCCCTACCTCATCCTCTTCAGTCACACCAAGTCTACCTCCCACTCATCACAGCCGGTTTCCACCACATCATTGCCAATTACAGGATTTTTACCGTCTCAAACTAGCTTTGTCGTTGATTTACAACTTGTTTGTCTGCATATGCATACATACATACATACATACATACATACAGACTTCTCAAAACCAGAAAGGAGAAAGATGATTCGAAGACTACAGATCCAATCCATCAATAGAACTGTAAAAATCTGTAAAACTTTCCAGAATTTTATCATTTAAATATATATGAGCGTGTCTAAATATGCTACTATATGCATGAGAATACATACGTAAAGCAAAACATACAAATCTGCACACACAATTTTGTTCTAATTATTTTCTCCTAATTATTTTCAAATTTTGTATATGGATTAAGTTTTGTATACTAATTATGAAAATGAATTACAGTTTTCCTATAAATCCATTATTAAAAAGTTATTAGTCTTTAAAATTTGCGAAGTTTGGGTATTTTAGCAAATCAGAAGCGAATATTTTACACATCACCGTGGCGAAAAACTCTGTTAGTAAAACTCCATAGTAACCAAAACTGTTAGAAATACTCCATAGTAACCAAAGACGTTGTGCATGCGCACAAAGAGAAGAAGGAGACACGAGAAGAATAATCTTACTATAATAATACTCATGTGTTTTCCACCGTCACAACATATGAATGAGAAAGGAAGGGGTGATAGATGAATAAGGAAGGGATGATGGCAAACTGGTTGTAGAAGCATTTCATCTCTGTGTGAGTATGTGTGTGCATGTATATAAATAGGAGGTGTGTGAATGTGTGTATGTGTGTGTGTGTGTGTGTGTGTGTGTGTGT
>NC_068992.1:40154138-40155627 GCF_001194135.2 Octopus bimaculoides | reverse complement strand
TATGCCTCTATGTATGTGCGTCTAGTAATGTTTTGACATGCCGATCCCCCCCACCCCCTATAATGGAAGAGGCAGAGATCGTGCTACTTTCTTGTTGGCTGAAAATTCTGTAATATTTTTGCAAGATTTTTACTGGAATAAATGAATAACAAATTCGGATTCAGCGACAAAAATCGCATCTATATGATCCTCTTTACTCTTATTACTCTCTCTTTTACTTGTTTCAGTCATTTGACTGCGGCCATGCTGGAGCACCGCCTTTATAGTCGAGCAAATCGACCTCAGAGCTTATTCTTTGTAAGCCTAGTACTAATTCTATCGGTTTCTTAGGCCGAACTGCTAAGTTACGAGGATGCAAACACATCAGCATCGGTTGTCAAGCGATGCTGGGGGACAAACAGACACACAAATATATACACATACATACACATATACATACATATATATACATATACGACGGGCTTCTTCCAGTTTCCATCTACCAAATCCACTCAGAAGGTTTTGGTCGGCCTGAGGCTATAGTAGAAGACACTTGGCCAAGGTGCCACGCAGTGGGACTGAACTCGGGACCGTGTGGTTGGTAAGCAAGCTACTTACCACACAGCCACTCCTAAATTTTTTTTTCAAATAATTGTAAACAGTGACGAAACCCACAAAGATCCATTTCTATATTAGCCGTGGAAGAACTGTGATGAGGAAGCTGAATTTTCGTGTCATTGCAGCTTAATAAGAGAACTGGTAAGAAACTAAAGCTTTTGAATGATTCTACCATCCTGGTTAATAATACAGGGTGTTCAAAAAGTCTCTCCGCAGTATGTGTTTAAGGGTTTTCGGGCGATTCCTGTACACTGATCCATTAATTGTTCCCCAGAAAAATGTCTGGCAGTGTTACATCAGGTGATCGTGGTGGCCAAAGTTCCTTCGAAATAATCCGTTCAACGAAAAACTCTTGAAGTAGCGCCTTGGTGATACGCAGGATGAAAAAAATTCACTGCGGAGGGACTTTTTGAACAGCCTGTATATAGAGACAATCTACAAGCGTACATTTATACATAAGCAAAAATTCTACAGAAGGAATATTCGTCAACTGACGTTATGTAATACGTATATACTAGGAGTTATATAAATGAAAAAGCAAAGCATTTGATTTTAGAGGTAAACCAAGCTGAGCACTCCAAGTACATAACAGTGACAAGCAAAACCTGTAACAAGTCTTTCTTCCTGATACCTTAGTAGCTTCTAAGCTAAAGTGAAGACAGTATGTTCTTTGTCTATCTCCTTACCTTCTTGGAGATTTTAGGTAAAATTATACTATGTCCATCTGTTTTAATTTAATTAAACTCTATATCTTTATGCAGCTGAGGATTGCTCTCCATCTAAATTGATGTAATGATTACATCGTTCAATTAAATGGAGTTGTTTGAAACGATCGTACTGCATTACCTCTGGATATCCTTGCTGCTTATTTTGATATATATATATGTGTGTG
>NC_068992.1:40153053-40154120 GCF_001194135.2 Octopus bimaculoides | reverse complement strand
TGTGTGTGTGTGTGTGTATACAAAGCTAGATTTATAAATCCTACAATTTCAGAAAACTTCCTTACTGGGCAGTTTAGCTTAAAGTTAAAGCACATGACGTGTAATCACAGGGATGTGAGTTCGAGTATCATGGCTGGCCTGTAACGATTTTTCCTGCAATATATGAACAGTTTATCCTGCTCATGTTACTGTAATAGCATTATCATGCGTTTGAGAATAAATTATTCCTGTATATATATATATATATATATATATTTATTTATTTATTTATGTGTTTCAGCCAAGTGGCTGCGGTCATATATATGTGTGTGTGTGTGTGTGTGTATGTATGGACGTCAGTAAAGTGACCAAGGGCAATAGTTTGAACCAGTATTGCCCAAAAAATAAGAGTCAATACTGGGGCTAATTCTGTCCACAGGTTGTAAATTTGCGAATAAGCCACCCATATGTGGATCTATGTTGTATCTAAACATGTGTAGTGTTTATTAAAAGTTGCCTAAACGTACTCGTTCTTGACTCTATTTATTCAATTTTATATATATATATATATGTATGGAAGGACTTCATCGCATACGACGACGAAGGTCCTAGCTGATGCTCGTGAAATTAACGTGCAAGTGGCTGAGCATTCCACAGACACGTGTACCCTTCACGTAGTTCTCAAGGAGACTCAGAGGGTGACAAGGCTGGCCCCTTGAAATACAGGTACTACTCATTTTTGCCAGCTGAGTAGACTTGAGCTACGTGAAATGACGTGTCTTGCTCAAGGACACAACGCGTCGCCGGGAATTGAACTCGCGACTTTAGATTGTGAGCCGAATGCCCTACACACATACACATACATATATAGGCGTAGGAGTGACTGTGTGGTAAGCAGCTTGCTTATCAACCACATGGTTCCGGGTTCAGTCCCACTGCGTGGCATCTTGGGCGGACCAAAGCCTTGTGAGTGGATTTGGTAGACGGAAACTGAAAGAAGCCCGTCGTATATATGTATATATATATGTATGTATGTGTGTGTGTGTGTGTGTGTGTGCGTGTGTCTGCGTGTGTGTCTGCGTGTGTGT
>NC_068992.1:40151287-40152990 GCF_001194135.2 Octopus bimaculoides | reverse complement strand
ATATGTACATATATAGATATGGCTTTGTCTATATGGTCATCTAATTGTTTTATTTACATTATTAATGATCTCATTTGTACTATATATCTATTGTTCTATCCGTCAGCCTATCTATCTATCTATCTATCTATCTATCTATCTATCTATCTATCTATCTATCTATCTATCTCACTGTTTATCTGTCCATCTACTTATCGATCTATCTACCTGATGTCTGTCTGTCTATCTATCTGCCTGTATATCTGTCTATTTATCCATCAATCAATATATCCATCCACACCGCCCAGTGATCGATCTATCTCACCTAAACTCTACACTCACCATAACCCTGCTGCTTTAGACACACCCACTCTATGCAAATACACAATTCATTTAATCATCAAAGACAGTAACCGAACGTACAGTCTTTTCTTCCTTGTGTTTTTTATTTAGTACGCACGCGCACACACATGCACACACTCTCTCTCACACATTTTTATATCAATTACATCTCTCAATGAGAATCAACCATTGATAGTGTGTGTGTGTACTTATAAATATATATATGTATATATATTTGTATATATATATGTCTGTGTACATGTATATCTATGCGTGTGTATATGTATGTACATATGTGGGTATATATGTGTATGTATATGTAAAAGTGTGTGTGTGTGTGTATTTACATGCACATGTATATGCGTATATGTATTTTTGTTGGATTGTTCCGCAGATACACACAGACACATGAATATGTATGTGCATATATACTGATGCATTTGTGTGTATGTGTGTTTGTGTGTGTGTGTGTGTGTGTGTGTGTGTGTGTGTTTGTGTGTGTGTCCGAACGTATTTGTGTGTCTGAGAGCCACTTCATTTAGTCTCTTTTGTAAAGTCTTTGAATTAAAAGAGGAACAAAGGTGAACGCCAATCATGTCTAATAGATAGCATTAGATACACATAATAGGTAAATAGGTAGTGTTAGAGGTAGACAATAGAAGATAGAGGGAGGGGGAGGGAGAGAGGAGAATCTAGAGAAATGAGAGAGGGAGTGAGTGTAGATGACACAGAAAGAGTGATAGTAAGAGATAGAGAATCTGCTGAAGTCACTGTCATGAAGCAAGTGATAGATGCATGGACGACATATTGGTGTTACATATTTCTGTGTAAATGGTTGGTTCTGTTAGCGATAGAAGCCAAATACGAGAGGAATCATCCCTTATTGCGTTGAAAAATGAAGGACCGGTTTGATGAAGAAATTCTAAATGATTTGCTTGAAATGGCAGTAAAATTCCCCCTTAAATCCAATCTTTACGTTTAAAAAATATGAGAAAATACGTTATATTGGGTGTTGTAGTTCTCGGCAGTTTCATTACAATAGAAGTCAGAACACTCTCAGAATGAGTCCAAACATTTTGGCTCAAATTAGAAAACCCACATTGGACAAACCAGTTTCAAATTATGCACGACTATTGCTTTATCTATATATGTGTATATATGTATGTGTATGCATGTATATATGTATACTCTTTACTCTTTTACTCGTTTCAGTCATTTGACTCTGGCCATGCTGGAGCACCGCCTTTAGTCGAGCAAATCGACCCCAGGGCTTATTCTTTGTAAGCCTAGTACTTATTCTATCGGTCTCTTTTGCTGAACCGCTACGTTACGGGCACGTAAACACTCCACCATCGGTTGTCAAGCGATGTTGGGGGGGGGAC
>NC_068992.1:40147974-40149437 GCF_001194135.2 Octopus bimaculoides | reverse complement strand
ATTTTTACAGTTCCAGTGATGGATTGGATCTGCAGTCTTCGAATTAGCTTTTTCCTTTCTGGTTTGGAGAAGCTTGCTTTCTCAAGATTGATATTTAGTGTTACATATCAAAGGACCCCAATAATTGCAGGTATAAACCTGAACTTGTAATCTGGATAGAGTAACTGCAGATTTCTCAATAGTTCAGCATAGGTGTTCTCTTTTTCACTGATCTTCAGCTTTATGTTAACATCCACTGGGCAGCTAATTTACACAACTGTGCACAGTTTCTCTTCTCTATCCCAAATCATTGTATGTATGTATGTATGTATGTATGTATGTATGTATGTATGTATGTATGTATGTACATTCTTGTATGCTGGCGAAACCATTCCATACGAGATGTATAAGAAATCGAAAAGCTGTACCAAGAATTGCAATTAGTCATTGGTCATTCGAAAAGGATTAGGTCTTGTCTAGACCACGTATGTCGGTATTGTCTCAGCAAGAATTGAGTGAAGGGAGAGAGCGAGGAAGGGAGGAAGAGAGAGAGAGTGAATGAGAGAAAGGGGGGAAGAGAGAGAGAGAGAGAGAGAGAGAGAGTGAGAGAGAGAAAGTGTGTATGTGAGAGAAAGAAAGAAAGGGAGAAAGAGTGACAGATGAAAGATGGCAATATTTTATTGGTATTAAAGGCGGCGAGCTGGCAGAAACGTTAGCACGCCGGGCGAAATGCTTCGAGGTATTTCGTCTGTCTTTATGTTCTGAGTTCAAATTCTGCCGAGGTCAACTTTGTCTTTCATCCTTTCGGAGTCGTTAAAATAAGTACCAGTTGAGTACTGGGGCTGATATAATCGACTACACACCTCCCCCAATATTTCAGGCCTTGTGCCAAAATTCTGAAATCAAGGCGGTGAGCTAGCAGAATGGCTAGAACGCCGGGAAAATTGCTTAGGGGCATTTTGCCAGTCTGCCCGTTCTGAGTTCAAATTGCACCGAGGTGAATTATACCTTTCTTCGTTCCGAAGTCGATAAAATAGATACCAGTTAAGCACCGGGGTTCAATGTACCCCTAAATTTCAAGCTTTGTCCTTGTAGAAGAAAAGCTTCATATTTAGAGACATTCATTTTATGAATATAATTTCTTTATTAAGCCACGCAGGGCGAACACAGAGGGGACAATACATTGCAGAATTTTTCTTTTCGAAACTGATCAATAGGGATCGAAAACGTTTTAGGACACAAAGGATAACAAAGTGTCGTTTTAACAAATGAAATTCCCAAAAGAGAGAGAAAATAAAACACTAGGGTTATCCATAGGGAGAAAAACCTACGAAAAAAAAAACCGCAGTAACATCGAAAAAAACCATGAGAGCAAAGCGTCGTTTGTCTTTTTATTCTTTAGGTTTATGCTCCAAGTGGGTCCATCATTCATGCGTACTATCCTTGCTATATTCACCCACCTTTTATTGCAATTTTCATTAGAC
>NC_068992.1:40146540-40147776 GCF_001194135.2 Octopus bimaculoides | reverse complement strand
TAAATTAGATATTTTAGGCATCAGACCAACATGCTATGATTTGTGTTACTTCGCAGTCCACAAAAAATGAAGATCGAAATGTAGAAGATATTTTCTTTCTTTTTTCATGCACTGGCACTCCGTCGATTACGACGACGAGTGTTCCAGTTGATCCGATCAACGGAACATCCTGCTTGTGAAATCAACGTGCAAGTGGCTGAGCATTCCACAGACACGAATAACCATTAACGTCGTTCTCGAGGAGATTCAGTGTGACACAGAATGTGACGAGGTTGGGCCCTTTGAATTACAGGTACAACTCATGCTTACCAGCTGAGTGGAGTGGAGCAATGTGAAATAAGGGGTCTTACTCAAGGACACAACGCATCGCCGCGAATTGAATGCACGATCTTATGATCCTGAGTCAGCCTCACCACTGAGTTTGTATATAGGTGAAGGTACGGTTGTGTTGTAAGAAGCTTGCTTTCCAACAACATGGTTCCGGGTTCAGTCCCTGCATGGCACCTTGGAAACGTGTCTTCTACCGTAGAATCGGGCCGACCAAAGCCTTGAGAGTGGACTTGGTCGACGGAAACTGAAAGAAGCTCGTCGTGTATATACATATATACATAATACATACACACACACACACACACACACACACAAACACGCACACACACACACACACACACACACACACACACACACATATATATATATATATATGTAAATACACATACATATATATATGGGTGTGTATATAGGGTTTTCAATTTCTCTTCACAGTTTCGCGCTAAGTTATATCTTCATATAAAGGGACAAAACTCGACACACCGCTTTACACCGGCTGACATAAAAGCAGAAACACTGTTCTACTTACGCTTACGTTTATATACACACATACACATGCATACAGGATAAACACACACACGCACACACAAACATACACACACACACATGCACACAGCGTATATACATTCATCGTGGTTTTCTATTCCTTCTGCACAGCCTGACCACGTCTTGTTCGTACTCCGTAGATTCATCATCGGGGCTGATGTGGCTTTTTAAATCAGACAATATTTTGAAAAAATACCCGCATAAATTGCATATCTGGTTTGGACCACCAACAGCTGCAGTTAAGTTCTGATCTTTGTGGATCTTATAATGTCTTTCGAGGCCTCCTTTAGATTTGCAGACCTCATGGCACACACACACACACACACACACACACACACACACACACACACACACACACAC
>NC_068992.1:40144653-40146299 GCF_001194135.2 Octopus bimaculoides | reverse complement strand
TATATATATATATATATATATATATGTATATTTATACATACTCATACAAGATACCCCACCGCAGGACTGAACCCAGAACAACATGGCTGAGAAGGAAACGCCCACACAGCTATGTCTATATATATACATATAAATATATATATATGCGTATGTGTATGTGTGTGTGTGCGCGCGCGCGCGCGTGTATATGCTTTTAATTGTTTTAGTCATCACACCGAAACCATGCTGGAGTACCACCTTAAATGATTTCTTCGAACAAATAGACCCCAGAACTTACATTTTTAAATATGGTATTTATGCCTAACCGCTAGGTTACTGGGACATAATCAAACTATTACACATATAGATACATGTGCACACATACACACACACTGAGACACACACACACACTCACACACACTCACACACACACACACTCACACACACACACACATACAGAAGTACTTACACATATACGATGGCCTTGTGTGTGTATACATGCATCCATACATAGATACATGTAAGCTATTAGTTGTATATTTTTATTGCAAAAGTAGGTTGTCATTTGTATGTTTTAATTTTTGCAGGACTGAAGCATAATGGCGGGCAAGCTGACAGACGAGGGAAGCAAGTGAATCCTAAAGAATTATTGGAAATTTGAAGATACGGAAACACTGTGCCAGATATGAAGGGAAACTTTTCACACAATGCCGCCTTCACGACAGGCGATTTACAAAATAAGAAATAAATTCGAAGAGACAAATTCAGTAAAGAACGCCACAAAATCGAGACGTCCTCGAATTGTTACGACTAACGAAAACTCAATGCAGGTAGCATTGACTTTTGTAAATAGCCCTAAGAAGTCTATCAGACGAGCATCGGCTGTGTTGGGCATCTCACGAAGGTCCCTAAGTCGTCTCAAGAAAAAAACTGGACTTCAAACTAGACATACCGCCCTAGGCATCTGCAACACTTAACAAAGGATGATCCAGATAGTCGAGTGGAGTTTGCAGAAGTCATGCTGAAAACCTGCAATTTGTTGACAAGATTGTGTTTACTGGTATGACGAAAACTCCCACTTAACACTAACAACGGAGATGAATCCGCCAGGTGTCACTGTTTCGGCAGGTCTGTCGTGTTCAACAGTCTTTGGGCTTGAAATTTTTGAGAGCACGCTTAACCCATAGAGCACGCTTAACCCATTCATGCCGATCGTCCATTTAAACTGACACTTAATTTATAAGGGTATAAAACAAATACTTGATTCAAATTGTGATTTGTGTATGATCTGTATGAAAGAATGAAACATGTTCTTAACGCGTATGTAGTCTGTTTGAACAAATGCTTGATCCATAACTTGTAACAACCACAGTTGTGCAACATGGCGAGTACATGACGCGCAATTTCATCCACTAGAAAAATTTCGGCACGAACGGATTAATGGTGATAACAACCTCTGAATTTTGCGCAAGGAGGTGGTGCCCGCAATACAGATTATGCCCAGCTTTGGTGATGCGTTATTCCAACAGGATGACGTACTAGCGCATTACGCAATTCATATGTGTAATTTCCTCAGTGAAACGTCCCCAGCGAGGTGGATCGGACGGCGTGCGAGTATTGAATGGCCGCCCCGTTCCCCAGCCATAACGTCCATGGCATTTTTGCTG
>NC_068992.1:40142232-40142680 GCF_001194135.2 Octopus bimaculoides | reverse complement strand
ATATATATATATATATATATATATATACACTCACATACACACAGATGTATATATGTATATGTCTATGTGCTCATGTGTTGATGTTGTTGCATGGAATTGTCTTAGTCGCGACCTGCAGTTAGAAACAGTGTAGAATGTACGTGTGTGTACGTAATTATATAGCAGTGTACGCACTACATAGCATATTTATATATATATACACACACACACATATATATATAAGAGAGTATTAGTGCGCGCGCGCGTGTGTGCTTTCACAAAGATGTCTGCCTTCAAAGCTACGGAGTCAGACTCACAAAAATATATGATCTGAAGTGTATTTACTGAGCTCCTCTAACAGCCAGTGTGCGTGTGAGTGTGCGTTTGTGTGTGTGTCTGCGTGCGCTAGTGTGTCTGTGTATCAGCGTGTGTTGCGTATATATATATATATATATATATATATATATAT
>NC_068992.1:40139882-40141166 GCF_001194135.2 Octopus bimaculoides | reverse complement strand
CTTCTTCTTCTTCTTCTTCTTCTTCTTCTTCTTCTTCTTCTTCTTCCACTACTACTACTACTACTACTACTACTACTACTACTACTACTACTACTACTACTACTACTTCTTCCCCTTCTTCTTCCTTTTCTTCTTCTACATTTACTTCTTTTGGGGTTCTTCTTTTCCCTTTCCTCCTCCTCCTTGCCCTTATCCTTGTGTTCCTCCTTATCCTTCTCCTCGTGCTCGTCGCCCTCCTCCTCCTACCGCTTATTCTCGACTATGTGCTTTCACCATTGCCAAAACCACCATCACCCCCATCACCACCACAACCAGTACCACCACCACCACCATCATCATCATCATCATCATCATCATCATCATCTCATCATCAAGATGTGGCAGCAGCCAGAGCATAAATAAACCAGAATTCTCTTCTGAATGTCAAGAATTATTTCTAAATTGAAATTCTAAGAATCGAGTATTTGGGTCTTAATTATGAATCGATCTTTTCTTTGTACAAATAACTGAAAGATGATAGGGAAACGTCGTTGCAGGTGTTGAGAAGTTCCCCTCGCAATCATGTAACCATGGACGCAAGTTCGACGCCATTGCACGGAACCTGAAATGCTCTTGACTAAGGTAGGAACATTTACCTCAGGTGCCACCGATGCATCAACATTTTACTGGGTGGAATATATATAGCTCAGTAGTTAAGGTGTTGCACTCACAATTGTGAGATCGTAGGTTCGATTCCCAGACCGAGCGCTGCATTGCGTTCTTGAGCAAAGGACTTCTTTTCACGTTGCTCTGCGATCATTTCATCTGATATATGGTACACGGTGCACCTGTACAGGTACTGTTGGTTTGATGAAGGGAGTGAGCTTATGTCTACACAGACATTTGATCACTATAAACAAATCATATATGTGGTTATTCAGTAAGAAATTGTTGAACCTTCATACGTCATGTAAAGTCGGGAGAGTCCATCATATATATACGTATAATTATAATTAAAAACAGGGAAAATTTTAGCTAATTCTCCGCAGAGAGAAAAAAAAATGATGAACGACTTTAATCGAATTTTGGACATCATTGGATTTTTATCAGAGGCGTCCACATCATTCTGATAGTCTCCACAAAAACTAGCCGCCAAACTGTTTATATGCTCAACAAATGCAGCAGTTACTCTCTGAAGGAGTCCCTAATTTGCATACAGAAACTGTTTAACACTATAAATAGCAGCGGCCTGTCAACGGGGATCTTATTCCACACGTATTAAGGTATGATATAATATATACGTAA
>NC_068992.1:40138690-40139782 GCF_001194135.2 Octopus bimaculoides | reverse complement strand
TATGTGCATATATATATGTATATACATATGCACAAATATATACGTATACATATCTGTAAACATATTTCATTTATATTTATACATGTAGGGTATGGATATATAGAGAGAGACACATATATACACGTACAAGTGTACAAAAGTGAGGCCAAAATGAATATCATTACAGTTATGTAGTTTGTAACATTGTAACATTACTTTGTTCGTCTCCATATTTCAGAATTATAAAACTCTGTGAAATCTGACGGCAAATGTAAATACAGTTACATTGCTATTCAGCGGTACTTACAAAAGAAACCAATAATACATAATATATATATGTATATATATATAGCAACAGCAGCAGGAATAATAATAATAATAATAATAATAATAATAATAATAATAATAATAATAATAATAATAATAATAATAATAATAATAATAATAATAATAATAATAATAATGGCCTGTAATGATAATGGAAACGGAGTGAAGTGCCGTCGGCAAGGATAATAAAAACGAGAGGCAGGTTTGGAAATTTTGGTAGGCGCTCTGCTCTTTCTTACAGAAACCATATTCTTCAATAAAAGAGAACTGCATATAAAAGCTTGATGTTTTTCGATTTTTGTATATGTTCCTTCAAATAAAAGACTTTCTTTTCTTTAGTAGTAATAGATCAACGACCGGTTCAAATGTTTGGCGAGTGAGTGAAGTGAGTTGTTGTTGCCATTGTTTATTGTGAAAGGAAATAAGAGGAAGAACGAGAAGGTTGAGCTGTGACATGTTTTATTGTGCGGAATAAATAATAAGGAGGAGGACACTGGCAACAAGACCAAGAGCACCAGTAGCAACGGCAGCAGCAGCAGCAGCAGCAGCAGCAGTAACAACAACAACAATGGCGGCAACAACAGCAGCAACAACAGTTACAACAGTAAAGCAATAATAATAATAATAACAATAATGGTTATTTGACAGGAGGGCGCCTGATGTCAGATATATCACAAAGATGGAAGACGGAACGGAACTCAAAAACACAAAATCTAAGTGATTAACATCAAGAGGAATATATATATATGTATATATATATATATATATACATATATATATATATAT
>NC_068992.1:40136728-40137883 GCF_001194135.2 Octopus bimaculoides | reverse complement strand
TGGTATTGGTGGTGGTGGAAGTGGTGGTGGTAGTGGTGGTGGTAGTGGTGGTTGTAGTAGTGGTGGTAGTGGTGGTGAAGGTCATAGTGGTAGTGCTGGTGGTGGTGGCGGTGGTGGTCGTCGTCGTCATCGTCGTCGTAGTGGCGATGGTGATTGTGATATTTGCAGCAGCAGTTGCTGAGTTCAAATCCCACCGTTGCCCCCACCGGGGAAAATAGCTTTAATCCGTTCCCTTCCTGTTTAATACCCCCCACTTGACACCTTGGGTGCCTTTTGTGAAGTCCAGTCTGTTAGAGGCATTCGGTGCAGGTTTCTGGGTAGAAGATCCCTTCCTTCCTACCCTGCCACCAAAGTCGGCCGTGGGTGCTGCTTCCCATCGTCTATAATAATGCTGCAACAACAATAATAAAACAGACTTCTATAGAAATGGTCTTGAATTACAAAGTAACATTTACCTATAGCGTCGTTTATTCAAATTTCCGTTGAATATGTATAGACTTTCTGGAAAAATAACATGAAGAACAAGAAAGTTGAACTGAGGCATATTTTATTGCGCGGAATAAATAATAAGGCGGAGGACATTGATAAAAAGACCAAGAGTATCAGTTGCAGTAACAGCAGCAGCAGCTACAGCGTTCATGTTTATGTAAAGTCATATGTAAAGTCGTTTATGTAAAATTATATTGAATATGTTTGGTTACTACAGAATTGTTAGAACGGTAGATTAAATACCGGCGATGAGATATTCAGTTGAATCTTGAGTTCGATTCCTCTCAGATTCAAAATAGCTTTTGTCTTTGTGGGATTCATAAGTTAGATACCAGTTATGTAGTGGGTAACGCTCAACGCTCGTATTTCTTTATTCTGGGAAAGGTAGAAATTACTATAAAATTGAAGACCAGTGTGTTGGCAGAATCTTTTGGGTGTCACTGGTCAAACAGGTTTGTCGGATTTGATCTCGGTTTCTTGACATTCTCTACATTTTCCTTCTCGATTTCACCTCCCCGATAGTCTGCTTTGTTATTCAATTTTTCCTCCTGGGGCCGAAAAAATAAATACCAGTTATCTGCTGGTGTCTATTCAACCTTCTGTATTTACCCATCACGTTTATGGTTTTCTGCCGATTTCTGCCGGGGATCGATAGAATAAAGTACC
>NC_068992.1:40135233-40136477 GCF_001194135.2 Octopus bimaculoides | reverse complement strand
TAGCAGAATCGGTGGAGCACCGAAAGAAATATTTTACTGTAACAAACCATGGTCTTTTTACCTTCTCAATTTCACCTCCCCGACAGTCTACTTTGTTGTTCATTTTTTTCCTCCTGGGACCGATAAAATAAATACCAGTTATCTGCTGGTGTTTATTCAACCTTCTGTATTTACCCGTCACATTTATGGTTTTCTGCCGATGTTAGAAATCAATAATATTCAGCATTCTTTTGAAATTAATGGAATATTAGTCGACTCAAGATTCACACTTGCTTTTCACCCACCACAGTGAACACAGAACAACAACTACAATCACAATAACAACACCAGAATGCAGACAGAATTGCCAGAATATGGAAAAATTGATATCATAAACGTAGTTTGACTATAAGAATTTCAGAATATTGATCCACTTAGAGACTTGCATAATAAATAATGATTTGTTATAGAGTTCTAATAAACGAACAACAAGTGACGAATTACATAATGCATGAAGTGAAAACGGCAAGTGTTAAAGATTAGTCTAAGGACTGCTTCAGAAAGAATAATTCGTTACAGTGCAATCAAAGGCGCTCAAGAGAATATCTAAAAAGGCGTAAGGTGAAAAAAGATCAGAAATTTATTCAGAAACCAATGAAAATTGCGCTTTACTAAGAAATCGATATTATGGATATTACATGGCCGATGGAGATGGTTGGTTTAGAAGAGAAACGGACTAAACTGCATTGTAATATGTTAGTCTCGTTAAGGCGGTGAGCTGGCTGACGCGTTAGAGCGTCGGGGGAAAAAAACATGACTTGCAGTATTTCTTCCGAGTCTTTACGTTCTGCGTTTAAATCCCGCCGAGGTGAACTTTTCTTTTTATCTTCTATGAAGTCAATAAAATAAAGTAACGGCAGGGGGGCGACGTAACTGAGCAACCCACCTACCCTTAAGACTGGTGGCCTTGTGCTAAAATTTGAAACAAAGAAATATCCAGTCTCGTTCAGACAACGATCTGGTAGAATCGGTTGAGCATCGGGGAAAATTACCTTGTGGTATTTCCTCCGACTCTTCACGTTCGTGTTCAAATCTCTTTCATCTCCGTTAGGTTGATAAAATACTGGTACTTCGCCAGTTACGACTACGAGGGCTCCAGTGTTTCAGATCAACGGAACAGTCTGCTCGTGAAATGAACTTGCAAGTGACTGAGCACTCCACAGTTACGATTAACCCTTAACGTAGTTCTCAGAAAGATTCAGCGT
>NC_068992.1:40133050-40134087 GCF_001194135.2 Octopus bimaculoides | reverse complement strand
TATATATGCATTTATGCATGAATTATAAGTTTATTTCTATAGATTTTCTGTAGGATTCAAAGACATCTTTGCAAGTTAGATTTAGTAAACAAATACGTCGATGTGAACAATGCAATCGAAGACAGAAAAATAGGTCATAAGTGTATATGCATATTTCTAGGATTTTTGACATTTCATCAGTACATCCAATTCATTTAAGATACGTAGTAGTGTATTATGGAAACAAAATTAAATAGTGTTGCCTTACCAACAATTATATAGGCGTACAGTTACTAGGAATGTGCTTAATATGCAAATTGTTCCTTCCAATTTTCTTACACTGCTAAATGAATAGTAAATGGGTTGGATGAGGTGCAGATGAGAGGTCAATGATCCTCGAAATATGAATATATACCCATTACCTGTTTTTCTATTTTGGATCTCATTGCTTACATGGACGTATTTGTTTATGAAACGTCGTAATTTACAGTGAGGACCTGAATGCTGTAGAAAGTCTGTAGATACAGCCTTAAATATGAAATTATAGTATTGACTTCATAAACCTGTAACGAACTCAGAAGTGTACGAAGGTAACAAAATGAAATATCGTTGCCTCGCCAGCAACTAAGTATGCCTGCATGTACGAATATATGTATAGCTTTAGTACGCCTTATTGAGAAAAAAGATCACGAATAGTTCATATATCGTAGTGTTGTAGTCAGCAGTTTAAGAAAATTAATGGAATTTAAAGTCCTTGGCTTTTAAATTCCCAGAAGTTATTTTGAATCTGGTCTTCAATGCTGTGTAGAGGGTATCCATGTTTATTTCTGCCTTTCAATGCGTTTCAATGTACCATTTCGATTTTCACTCTACATACATGTGTGTGTGTTGTTTATGCATATATCTGTATGCATATATGAATAATGTATATGTACGTATATATATATATAAATGTGTATATGTATATATATACATATATATATACACACACGAAACAAAGATATACATATAAACATACGTGCATGTATATTTTATACATATATATATACACACACGAA
>NC_068992.1:40131261-40132777 GCF_001194135.2 Octopus bimaculoides | reverse complement strand
TATATATATATATATATATATATGCGCGCGCTCACGGTTAGTTTTTTCTTTTCAGTTGGTTTCGGTCTACCAAATCCATTGTCAATCCTTTAATCGGCCCGAGGTTATAGTAGAAGACACTTACTCAAGGTGCCACGCAGTGGGAATGAACCCAGAACCATGTAATTGGGAAACTTCTTACCACACAGCCACGTTTATGATGGTGAGTTGATGATGTTTATAAAATTGAAAACATTGCAAACAATTCGAAAGATATGTAGAGGTGATGGAAACACTTTTACTGTAGCCTATGGATAGCATCTTTATTAGGAAAGCGTCAGAATTCTTAAGAATTGTAACAGAACAATTCTCAAAGGACGGCGGACAATTTTGAAAAATTCCAATCTCAAAGCCTTCGCTCATGTTCAGCCAGAGCAATTTTGAGAGGGGGATATTGCGTGAATTCACAAAGCAATTATATGTAGGATACATACACTCATTTCCAAGTTACATATATTCATACCATTTCCAAAGATTACGATGTTTACACCTGTAAAAGTGGAAACAGATTGAGTGAAGTAGCCATGTTGTTCTTATACCTGATTAGCAGTAAAGGCATTGACTTGAGGACGTTGACTGTTCATGGTCGGACAGAAACTGTACAAACTTTTTCAAGCGCCTGGAAACATCCCTAGAAATAATGTATCCATTTGCTTTCATGGATATTTAGCATGGTAAGCCAAACGTACGCTGAAATTCTGTGTCAGCTACATGTTTCCAACATGTGAGTAATTTCCAATATAGGGGTAGGTGCGAGTTGATTTCCAAAATACTCTGATACGGATGACGGTTTGCATAAAAAAAATGTGCGTATTGTGATCTGTGAAAATCATTGCTTGACTGTCCACGATCTCTCTGAAGGAGACGTCATGTGTAAAAGTTGGCGCCACATGATTCTAAAAGAACTGAAGACGCATCGAATTGGCACTGATTTTCTGCCACTTCTGCAGATAGATGAAGAAAAAGAATCGAGATGATCTCTCGAATATTGATAGAAACGCTGACAAATGTCATAATCAGTGATGAGACATTGGCGTACAGCTACCATGCTTAGAGAAAAACGGCATTCGTGGAATAGTGTTGGATTCTGGTGAACGTGACTAAATGAAGGAATGGCGAGATGCTCAGATATGAAGGTAATGTTGATCAACTTTTCAGAGTCGTTTATTCTATGAGTTGATCTAATGCGGTCGGTCAATCTATAAAGAGTTCTACTTAGATGTCGTGAAACATTTGAGAAGATCCGAGCGTAAGAAGTAGCTTGAGAAATAAAACATGGATGCCACAACATGAAAACGCACATAGGTGCAGGTGTAGCTGTGTGGAAAGAAGCTTATTGTTCAATCACATGCTTCCGGGTTAAGTCCCATAGCGTGGAAGCTTGGGCAAGTGTCTTCTACTATAGTCTCGAGCCGCCCAAAGCCTTGTGAGCAGATTTAGTAGACGGAAACTGAAAGAAGCCCATGACAAATATATA
>NC_068992.1:40128366-40129408 GCF_001194135.2 Octopus bimaculoides | reverse complement strand
TATATATATATATATATATATATATAATATATATATATGTATATATATATGTATATATATATATATATATATACATATATATATATATATAATATATAATATATACATACATCTACATATAAATACATATATGTGAATAAAATGTAAACATACATATTGTAATGTAGCAATATATTTATATAAATGTATATATATGGATATATATGATATAGGGAGAGATGCATACATATGTATGTGAACGAGTATTGCATGCGATCATGTGTATGTGCGTATGCGTGTGTGCGCGTGTGGGCGCGTGTGTTAATAACGTATATATCTATATATATATATATGAATGAATTTTTATATATCACCCTATATATATGCATACATATATACATATATAACTATATATATACATACAAATATACATACATACACTCATATATAAACCATACATACATACACATACACCCGCTCTTCATCCCTATTATCATTCTGAGAAGAATATAGAAACCTTTTGAAATAAAACTCAAGAAAGAACCAAAAAAAAAAATTTCAAAAATAAATAAAAAAACAACACACCAACCCTTCTTCCTAGGATATCATAAACCACTCCTCCAGTGCCTCCACCCGCCCACCCATTTTTCTTGCCTAATTCTGCATATTATTTCGTCTTCAAAACCTGTATTTGTTTATACATTCATGGAATTCACAATATCCTGTTCGGAATACAAAATATTACTTGATCCAATGTTTGTCAATGAGATATGTCAGCGAGAAACAAGAAAAACCACCATTTTTAAGGCTGAGAATCATGCTTTTCGCCTCAAGATTTTAACTCATTATTTATTTATTATCATTTTTTTATTTACTTTTAGGTTTATTTATTTTTATGTTTATATAATTATTTGTTTATTTGCAATTGTTTGTATTTTTTTATAAAGTTAGTTATTAGTTTTGGAGATTCACTGACGTTCGCTTTGGTTTTTGTGTATTTTTTGCCTCATATCTGTACGAATTTCATTTATGTATATATATATATATATATATATATATATAT
>NC_068992.1:40126250-40128026 GCF_001194135.2 Octopus bimaculoides | reverse complement strand
TATATATATATATATATATATATATATATGTATGTATATATACACGCACACACACAATACGAATCCAGCCATTCATCCATCAACCATATATATATATGTACTTACACAAACATGACAGACATGAACATTGTCTATATAGACGTATACATACTCAAGCATATATATTTGGATCAATATTTATGCATAAACATATATGAGACTCATATATATACATATATACATATGCAGTCAGTCACTCTCCCTAGCTATCCTAGTGATGCAAAAGTAGTACAGTCGGTCAAGGACCCTGATAACATACTAAAACTGCACAACGACCTGAATTCAATGTATAGAAATTGTCTGATGAACATGAAATGCAGTTCTAGGCAGAGAAGTTCCGGGTACTCTACTGCAATGGCCCACGAACACTGCAATCGAGATGCACTGAACCAGAATGTAATGTAATCCTGGGGTTAGAGTCAATGCTTGACCTGGGTGTCCATATGAGTAATGATGCATCATTCCATGGTGGCAGCACTGTGCAGGTGAGTAGCTGGATGAGTTCATAGATCATTGAGAACCGGAAATAAAGATGCAAGTTGCTCCTATGGAGAACTTTCGTTCTCACTCGACTGGATTGCTGTTCCCGACTGTGGTCGCCGCAGAGCGCCAAACTGGGGGCATTACAACACCACTACACAAAGAAGATGGACGCGATGAATGAGATGAACAACTGGGTGAGGCTAAAGGAACTGAAGCTCTACTGTCTAGAGAGAAATTATAAAAGACATTTGGTAGACGGAAACTGAAAGAAACCAGTCGCATATGTGTTTGTGTGTGGATATGTGTGTATGTGTGTGATGGTATTCGCATTTCTTCTATGGCAACACTTGACAAAGGGTTCCAGTACATTTTGTTTTCTTTTAAAGTTCCTATTCCGTCTGTCATCATTTTTGACCAACTACTAGATTACAGTGACGTAAACAAACCAGCACCTGTTATCAAGCTGTGTGGCGGACGAACACAGACACAAAGACACACGCGTACGCGCGCACACACGCACACACATATATTATCTGTGTGTGTGTGTGTGTGTGAGCGAGAGAGTGTGTGTGTGTATGTGCGTGTATGTGTGTGTATACGACGGGATTCTTTCAGTTTCCAGCTACCAAATCTACTCACAAGACTTTAGTCGGACCAAAAACATCGGCTGAAGGTGCCATCCATTGGAACGAAACCCGGAACCATGTGGTTGGGAAGAAAACGTCTTACCACACAGCCATATGTGTATATATGCACACATACACAAACATACACATGAACATAGAGACTGCAGACCTGAGTGGTTGAGTTTTGCACTTTGTCTGTAAACACCAAAGTAGCAATATACACACACATACACACACACACACACAATTCCCTACCACCACCACCACCACCACAGAGATATAGTAACAAACATAGGCTAAGTCAATGCCCTGTCGGTCTCTTTACACGTGCCGTTTGATTATATTCGAACTATCGTTTCCTGCTGAGATTTGAATGGATATCAATAATGCTCAGCAGATATGAAATAGTGTGACAGGGAAGTCAGTGCAAAAACTGCGTCACATTTGTAGAGGACATATTGCAAAGGCTGTCCTGGCACTAGAATACGATTTAATTCCATTTAAACGTACAGATAATTTCAAATGTATGCTTGTGGTGAGGATCTATCTATCTATCTATCTATCTTTCTATCTATCTATCTATCTATCTATCTATAGATAGATAGGTAGAGAAATGGATAGATAGATA
>NC_068992.1:40125943-40126240 GCF_001194135.2 Octopus bimaculoides | reverse complement strand
GAGTTGCCGAAGAGCAGCGGGACACTCGCGGTGCCATTCGCCCTTCCTCGGCCTCTTCTTGAAGAGAGATAGATAGATAGATAGATAGATGACACGTGCGTATGTCTATGTATGTGTGTACGCATATGTGTTTGTGTGTGTGTGTGCGTATAAATATTACTTTTTACTTACTTTTTACTTTTACTTGTTTCAGTCATTTGATTGTGGCCATGCTGGAGCACCGCCTTTAGTCGAGCAAATCGTCCCCAGGGCTTATTCTTTGTAAGCCTAGACCTTATTCTATCGGTCTCTTTTACC
>NC_068992.1:40122736-40123445 GCF_001194135.2 Octopus bimaculoides | reverse complement strand
TATATATATATATATATATATATATATATATATATCATAAAGGGAGGCACATACTTAGGTACTTATATACACACGTATTCACAAACACTCGCACGCGCTAATATATTTATACTTTTCGACTTCGCATTTCTTCCGCTCAGTGATCGACAAAATATTACCAGTTGAACACTGGGATCGATATAATTGGCTTCTTCTGCCGTCCACTGAAATTCCGCAGGGATCGACTTTGCTTTCGTCCGGTTGGGTTTGGTGAAACATGTATCAGTTGCATAGTGAGGCCGATATAATCGACTAGCCTCCTCCCCTCAAAAAGTTTCAGTAAGGTGTATTATTATTATTTATCGTTATTATTGTGTAGTAGTAGTCTTATTTTTATAACGTGCTTTCATTGTACTACCGAGCTCTTTGTGCCTTGGGTGTGTGCTGTGATTTGCTGTGATGCTCTTATTTTTTCTGTATTGAAAGTGTTTTACGTAGGATGTGTGCGGTGCCTAGTAGTGCTATTTTCTGTGTGTTATATATATTTTTTAGTCCTGGTGTTTTTGTTTTGTATTTCTTTAAATATTTTTTATCATACCAAATGCACCTATTATGATAAGAATAGTTTCTGTTTTTTAGACTCCGCATATGAGTTACCTCTATTTCCAGGTCTTTGTATTTTGAAAGTGTCTCCGTTTCTTTTAGAAAAACATTGTCACCTGTTGGTATT
>NC_068992.1:40120331-40122726 GCF_001194135.2 Octopus bimaculoides | reverse complement strand
AATAATAAAATTTTATTGTTTTACCATTTGTTATGTAACTACATTTAGATTGAATTAAATGAAATTTGAATGTCCTTGTCCATGCCCTGCCTAACTGTTTACCTTTCCTCACAACTCTAATCTATACCTACTGACTCAAAGGGAAGCCACCTTCAGCCGTTTTGAACAAGTCAATCATAACTTTTAACTGTTGTTTAAACTGGAATTTTGGTGGCATTCAGAACGCATACCGAGCTAGGATGAGTAGTTTGAGTCATCTTGACGGAAACTACTCATATCCTCCGCGTGGCACACCGTACACCTGATCAGACAACGTCGATTTGATGGACAGTGGGAGCTAATGTGCGGCACGAACATTTGATGCTTATAAACAAATCATTTGTGCAGATCGTTCGGCCAAATTGAACGACCATACGTCGTCTTCGAATGGAGAGTCCGCCATATATGTATATTACAAACAAACTTCAAAGCGCCGAGTGAGTTGGTATTTTACAAAAAATTTAAAAAAAAAAAAGTAAAATTCCGAACGCAGAAGAACTGTGAAAACAGATTAAAAATTTGAGTAAATAATTTTAGAAGACGGGGAAAAAAGCGGCTAGCAAGACCCTACAGAAAATGGACCCTGTACCTCTGAAATTCTGACTGAGCGTTCTGTACCATGAACCTAAGAGGTCCCTTTTATAATGATAAATAATAACTTTCGGAATGTAAACATAAGGGAATATTCAGTACTTTACAAATTTCCCACAAAATTCATTTAATATTCCAAAGAATATTAATTTATTGGTTTCAAATTTTGGCACAATGCCAGCATTTTCGGGGTTGGAAGTAAAGAAATAACATCGACCCCAATGTTCAAATTGTGCTTACATTATCCTTTGTTGTATAGGAGCGGGGCGGGAATCGATTACCACCAGGCGAATTGATGAGAATATACTCTTACTACTATAAGCGCAGCCTACACACGAGCGAGCAAAATACATACTTCGTGAATATGTGTTCGATATTGTATATTTGTATCTATCTATCTATATATCTATCTATCTGTATATATATTTATGTGTGTGTGTGTGTGTATGTGTGTGTGTGTGTGTGTGTGTGTGTGTGTGTGTGTGTGTGTGTGTGTATGTGTATATATATATATATATATATATAGATAGATAGATAGATATATGTATGTATGTGCATAATATATGTACATGTGCGCATGTGTATGTAGATGTCCGCGTGCATGTATGTAAGGGCATTATTTCTATGTATCTTCACATTTTCTTCTCCATACCTTCCCCCCACCACGCCTTTCCCATCATCATAATCCTGACCAAACTACCTCCCACCCCCTCCAACACGAAATCTAACACAGGGGAATGAACAGTTATTGCCTTCACTAATCTCCTTCATATGTTTCTGGCAAAATATATTAGCTCGGGCTTAACTGTGTCAACCATGGAGGCGCTTGTGGTGACAGTGATAGTGGCGGTGGCGGGGTGGCGGCGACAGCAGTAGTGGTGGTGTTGGTGGTAATGCTGGTGGCCTCAATGGGGCTGGAATAGTTGACGGTAGCTATGTCGATGGTTAATGATGGTGGTAGTGGTCAGTGGTTGTGGTTATGGTGGTAGTGATGTTGATAGTTAGTGATGGTGGTGGTGGTGGGGTTAGTGTTGGTGGTAGTGGTGGTGGTGGGGTTAGTGTTGGTGGTAGTGGTGGTGGTGGTGGGGTTAGTGTTGGTGGTAGTGGTGGTGGTGGTTGTAGATGTGGTTGTGAATAATTGTGGCGTAGATGATGACGATGATGATGATGCTTTTGCTGTTGCTGTTGGTATCTGTAGATAGCGGTAATGGTTTAAATGCATGAGTTACTGACGATAAAGCTAATCCGTATCTCTTGACCATTTCAATCAATACCCTTCTTCCAACCGTGACAATCCTGTTTTACTTCCACGCTGAATTAGTTCCAAGACCACGCCGTTTCGCGTGTCCTTTATCAACTCACTAAGGTATTTTTAAGGGTTATATAGCTACTACTTCTAGCAAATCACAGGCCTCGATAGAGGCTCATGTAATATTCCATTTATCTCAGATAAATTAGTAACAACAGGTGTTGTGAATGAACCAAAACTATGTTGAAAGGCATTTCAATCGTGACCATCCATGCCTTATGGATTTAATCGTAATATATACATTTATATACAGCATGCATTTATATAAATATCCAAAATATGCGATTATATACTTATATCAATCTCTCTATCAGTCTGTCTGTCTGTCTATCTGTCTGACTGTCTGACTGTCTGTCAATCTATCTATCTATCTATCTATCTATCTATCTATCTATCTATCTATCTATCAGTCTGTCTATCTGTGTGTGTGTCTCTCTCTCTCTATCTCTCTCTCTC
>NC_068992.1:40117102-40119782 GCF_001194135.2 Octopus bimaculoides | reverse complement strand
TGTATGTGTGTGTGTGTGTATTTGTGTGTATGTGTGTGTGTGTGTGCGTGTGTGTGTGTGTATTTGTGTGTGCATGTTTGTCCCCTCCACCATCGCTTGACAACCAATGTTGGCGTGTTTACATCTCCGTAACCTAACGTTTCGGCAAAAGGGACCGACAGAATAAGTAATAGGCTTACAAAGAATAAGTCATGAAGTCGATTCGTTCGACTAAAAGCGATGCTCCAGCACGGCTGCATTCAAATGACTGAAACAAGTAAAAGAATAAAAGAACATATACTATAGGCGTAGGAGTGGCTGTGTGGTAAGAAGCTTGCTTCCCAACCACATGGTTTCGGGTTCATTCCCTCTGCGCGGCACTTTGGGCTTTCGAAAGTCTTGTAAGTTGATTTAGTAGATGCAAACTGAAAGAAGCCCATTGTATATATATATATGTGTGTGTGTGTGTGCGTGTGTGTACAGTGGGGGGAAATAAATATTCGTACATGTCAAAATTCTTTACTTATTTAATATCTAATGAACATAAATGGGATATACCAATACTATATTTGCATATACATGCATAAACTAAGAATATGCAAAAGAAAATAATAAATTATAGTAACTAATGAATTTATATACAATCGTAAATATTTAGGGGTAAAAATTATTCGTACAGAATAAATTTATGAGTTTCTATACCACAAAATACTGTTAAAAATTTTTTATTACTAGAACTTTCTCATTTGTTCCAATAATCTTATCAGTGGTCATTTTTAAGTGTCAAAACGCTATGTTCTTCATTCAGCACTGAGACAACATAAAGTAGTGTCGTAATAATGGCGAAAAGTAAAGGCGCAGGAGTGGCTGTGTGGTAAGTAGCTTGCTTACCAACCACATGGTTCCGGGTTCATTCCCACTGCGTGGCACCTTGGGCAAGTGTCTTCTACTATAGCCTCGGGCCGACCAAAGCCTTGTGAGTGGATTTGGTAGACGGAAACTGAAAGAAGCCCGTCGTATATATGTATATATATATATGTATGTGCGTATGTATGTTTGCGTGTCTGTGTTTGTCCCCCCACCATCGCTTGACAACCGATGCTGGTGTGTTTAGGTCCCCGTAACTTAGCGGTTCGGCAAAAGAGACCGATAGAATAAGTACTAGGATTACAAAGAATAAGTCCTGGTGTCGATTTGCTCGACTAAAGGCGGTGCTCCAGCATGGCCACAGTCAAATGACTGAAACAAGTAAAAGAGTAAAAGAGTAACTCACAAATTCAGTGAAAAACTTAATTATTGAACAATGGAAAGGAGGTAAAAGTTGCATGAAAATATCAGAGACCCTTTGTATTCCATTTTCTACCATATCTTCATTTATTCAAAGATATAAAAAATCGGGAACTGTTGAAAACAGAATAAGATCCGGTGCACCACGCAAGATTTCCCCTAGATCTTTAAGAAAAATGAAGTGAAGTGTCGAAAAAAAAAACCCAATGATTACCAGAAAGAAGTTTCAAGAAGATTTGTTAGCTTCAGGGACTAGTGTTACAATATGAACAATCAGCAATGAACTTCATAGGAATGAAGTGAAGTCATGCTCTCCTAGAAAAGCTCCGCTGTTGACTAAAATGCATATATATCCCCGTTTAAAATTTGTTTATGAATATAAAGATAAATCTGATACATTCTGGGAAAATGTTCTTTGGACTGACGAGTCGAAAATTGAATTGTTTGGACGAAATCCGCGTAGCCATGTTTGGAGGAAAGATGGTACCACTTATTCGCCGAAAAACACAATTCCTACTGTAAAGTTTGGAGGTGGCAACATCATTGTGTAGGGTTGTTTCTCTGCAAATGGCAACGGCAATTTACATGTAATAGATGGTAGAATGAATACAGAGATGTACCAAAATATTTTGAACAATAATTTATGGGACTCTGTACAAAAACTCCAACTTTGTGAAGGTTGGGTTTTACAACAGGATAACGATCCTAAGCACACGGCGAAGTCTACCAAAAATGAATTGCCCGATGTATAGAGAAGGGCAGAGAAAGATCAGGAGATGCAGTAGATGACATTACTAGAAGTGCGGGTAAAGGAGTCGGTGAAATGATGAGTGCCGGTGAGAAGGGTGATGCTGGAGAGGTAAGGGCAAGTGCGGTAGCATGAGCGGAGCAGGGATATATATAGAGAGAGAGAGAGAGAAAGAGAGAGAGATAGATAGATAGATAGATAGATAGATAGATAGATAGATAGATAGACAGATATAAAGCACGATTTATTGTGTTTTAAATTCTTTTAGAAGCATTGTGCTTTGAGAGACATTTGGCTGTTACCTTTTGCGGCTACGCGAGCCATGTAGAAGGTCGTTCTTTGACTAAATGGTTGTATCTTATTGTTGTGCTGATGGTGGTGAAGATGAAGAAGGGGATAAGAATGATGGGGATGAAGCTGATGGAGCTGAGGATGATGTCGACAACGATTGTGGTTGTGGTGAATGTGTAGGTGGTAAAAAAATGGAAGAGGAGGAGGAGGAGAAGGAGGAGGAGAGGTGTAAGGAAGAGGAAGAGAAGAAGGAGAAGGAAGAAAAAGAAGAAAAAAGGAGGAGAACGAGAAGAGGAGGAGAACGATGAAGTGGAGAACGAGGAGGAGGGGAACGAGAAGGAGCAGAATTATGATGATGATGATGACGATGATGAT
>NC_068992.1:40114701-40116564 GCF_001194135.2 Octopus bimaculoides | reverse complement strand
AGAACAAATAGATGTAAATTGTAGAAGAGCAGATCAGAGTGGATTAACGTGTCTGTTTCTTTATAAATGTTGAGATTAAGTAAAAAGAAAATGGAATAAAAATAGGAAAATATAAATGTAGATGGTGGAGGTGGCGGTTGCGGTGGCGGCGGCGGCGTTGGTGGTGGTGGTGGTGGTGGTGGTATTATAATTATCATAGTCGTCATGGTCGTCGTTATCATCATCATCATCATCATCATCATTATCAAGAATAACAACATAAACACGATCATTACTATCATATCTTCATCACTTTCTTCACAACCACCAATACCACCACTACTACCACCATCACCACCACCATCATCATCATTACCATCATCTTTGTATTGAGAACGACAACTGGAATAACAACAATATTAATTTGAACTTTATCACATTCTCACCTTTCCTCTTTTTTTTACATATTTTACACAATTTGATGATGATAATAATAATAATAATAATAATAATAATAATAATAATAATAAAGACAGCAACAACAACAGCAGTAATATATTGCATTTTATATTTTATTATATTACTTGGTATTATGTTATCCAATATTATATTAAATATATATATATGTGTGTGTGTGTGTGTGTGTGTGTGTGTGCGTGTGTGTTCTATAACGTATTCCATTATACGTAATATTTTTATATTACTTGTTTAGTTGAAGTCGCTAAACCTGACTTCTATCTCTTCCAATCATATTTTTAATGAACGCCTTACTGCAACTTGTGCGATAATTCTTCATTTTCGGACATCGGACATCGTTAGAATCACCTACCCAACCGCCCACTGCACCAAACACACCCACACCCACCCAAACACCCGTTACTCACACACACACACACACGCATGCACACACACACACATACACACACACAACACATACACACACACGCATCCACGCACGCACATAGACTCCGTAAACCTTCCCCCTTTCAAACGTGCTCGTCATACAAAATGGTGACCAACGAATGACCGATAGAAATCACATGAGTGTTGCAGTCCGCTCCGAACAATTGTGGCTGAATGAATATAAATAAGCGATTATCAAATTCCTTTTGTTGTAATACAGACAGACAAACAGAGAAAGAAACGAAACATAGAGAGGGGTGTGGGCAGAAATATATAAACATATTAAGAGAGAAATGTAGACGAGAAAATTGTGGATGGGGAGATTGAAAACGAGGCTGTTAAAGGAAAGGAAGGGTGGATTAGAGCCGCAGTGACAAAATGGTACCGTGGTTGAATACGTGAAGAGAATATTTTCCCCGCTGGAATCGTCACAGACTCAGCACGTTAGGTTGTTGACCACAAAACTAGGATTATATCCAACATGGTTAGAGTCGCTAAAATTCATTGTCCAATGAAATATGGCAGTTACAAATTATATTGTTGATATATCGACCAACACGCCATTTTCTCGTCAGTTCTTTTTCCGTCATCTTATCTCGTTCGTTTTCACCACCATCCACCCTATTCAACACCACCGCCGCCTCAATGAAAAGACAAACATAGGTACTCAAGTACATGACCACTCAAACACGTGTGTATATATATATATATATATTTATATATATATATATATATATATAGATAGATAGATAGATAGATAGATAGATAGATAGATAGATAGATAGATAGATAGATAGATAGACAGATAGATAGATAGTTAGGTAGGTAGGTAGATAGAAACATACATATATATGCACGTAAGTACGTATATAAAACTTTAATATATATAAAAATATACATATGCCTGACTACTAGTATACCTAGACACGCACAAAAGCACACACACACACATGTATGTATATATATATATATATATGTATA
>NC_068992.1:40113473-40114317 GCF_001194135.2 Octopus bimaculoides | reverse complement strand
TATATATATATATATATTTATATATGCATACATATGTATATACATGTATATATATATATATGCATGAATATACATATATATATAGACATATGTGTGTGTATGTATGTATACATGTATATGTATACTCACATCTTTACGCACAGCCACACGCACATATGTGTGTGTATGCGTGCGTGTATGTGTATGTTGGTGAGGTTGTACACAAACATACAAAAAATATTAAAACTTTCAGATTTGTACACCCGTCAAAGCATACTCATCCAAAACATTCACCAATGCTCACACAAGAACGTAAAGAGAGACATACATACTTTGATAGTCATACATACACACATTCACACATATATGCATACACAGAAATACATACATACAACCACATACATATATACATGCGTACATACGCCCTCATGCATGTATACATACATGCATAACACAAACACATATTCATACAAACATGCAGGCATGTTTATGTACGCACATATACATACATACATATGTACGTGACATACATACACATGCATACATACATACATACATACATACATATATACACTGGAGAGCTCCGCTACGCATATGGCAACTTGCTAGTGTTTTTGCTTTCGATGATAGCATTAATAAAAAGCGCAAATATTTCAATAATCTTGCGGGAAATGATATGAAAGTTAATAACACAAGACACAGTCTGCTAACGATTAATCGTGAGTGGAATCCGATGGCGATCTGTTATGTTAGCGCCATATTTGCGGCACATACATATATACGAGTTGATCCGCGGATTATAATGGGGGATCAATGTCAAAACGAGACTCGGGGAGACAACAATGCAAACAGCAACAATAACATT
>NC_068992.1:40112187-40112538 GCF_001194135.2 Octopus bimaculoides | reverse complement strand
TCTACTTCTTCCATTAATTTCTGTTTTCGTTGCTTTATTTACTATTTTATTAATGTTTTTTTTAAATATATTTTTTTGTCTATGCTAGTCAACAATCAAAATGAGGTTTGATGCCTGGATTAGATGCCTGTGTATATATACATGCATCCATCATGTGTGTGCTTACGTGTATTTATACGTGTATGCACATATATTTATATGCTTATAACTCTGAGTCTATTGAAGTACGGCATATATGTATGGGCATTTATGAATATACACATACGTGCATACATACATACATACATACATACATACATACATATATAATATATATTTATATATATATATATATATATATATTGCTAGATA
>NC_068992.1:40111369-40111988 GCF_001194135.2 Octopus bimaculoides | reverse complement strand
ATTTGTTTCAGTCATTTGACTACGGCCATGCTGGAGCGCCGCTTTTAGTCGAGCAAATCGAACCCAGGACTTATTTTTGGTAAGTTTAGTACTTATTCTATCGGTCTCTCTTGCCGAACCACTAAGTGACGGAGATGTAAACACACCAGCATCGGTTGTCAAGCGATGTTGGGGGGGTGGACAAACACAGACACACAAACATATACATACATACATACAGTTCTATATTTAAGAAATGAGGAATTATGTATATTATTTACATTATTTACATTTGGCGGATATTTGCCCTCATTTTGTTTGTTGTTAACAAAACGTTTCGGCTGATATAACCTCCAGTCTTCATCAGGTGTCTTGGGGAAATTTCGAACCTGGGTTCTCATTCCTAAGGTATGTTTCCATGTAGTTGTTATTATTATTCTTATTACTATGCCCACAGGCATATAGCGTAATGGTTAAGAGCGCGGGCTACTAATCCCAAGATTCGGAGTTCGATTCCAGGCAGTGACCTGAATAATAATAATAATAATAATAATAATAATAATAATAATAATAATAATAATAATAATAATAATAATAATAAAAAGAAGAAGAAGAAGAAGAAGAAGAAGAAGAACAACAA
>NC_068992.1:40109253-40111300 GCF_001194135.2 Octopus bimaculoides | reverse complement strand
AACAACAACAACAACATCGAAAAACACCTTAGGAATGAGAACCCAGTTTCGAAATTTCCTCAAGACACCTGATGAAGGCTGGAGGGTATATCAGCCGAAATGTTGTGTTAACAACAAACAAGATGAGGACAAATATCTGTCAAATGTAAATAATGTAAATAATATATATACACACACACACGCACATATATATATATGACGGGCTTCTTTCAGTTTCTCTCTACCGAATCCAATCACAAGGATTTGGTCGGCCCGAGGTTATAGTAGAAGACACTTCCCCAATATATATATATATATATATTGTGTGTATGTGTGTGTGTGTGTGTGTGTGAAGGTGCATGCTTTAGTGGTTAGAGTATGGGACTCACAATCATGCGGCAGTGAGTTCGATTCCCAGACAGGGCTGCATGTTGTGTTCCTGAGCAAAGCACTTTATTTCATGTTGCTCCAGTTCACTCAGCTGTAGAAATGAGTTATGACGTCACTGGCACCAAGCTGTATCGGCTCCTTTGCCTTTCCCTTGAACAAAATGAGTGGTATGGAGAGGGGAGGCTCGTATGCATGGGAAACTGTTGGTCTTGTGCCTTGGGTGGATAATGTCCTATGTGCAACCCCATGGTCATTGATGACCGAAGGATGCCTTTACCCCTTATATGTATACATACATAAATACATATATATGTATGTGTGTGTGTGTATGTGCATGTGTGTGCGTGTGTGAGTGTGTGTGTCTACATGCAGGATGAGATGAATAAATTATTGTCTAGATTACGCAAAAATGAAAGCAACACATACTTTGTCAGATATATTTACGAAAATTACATAAAAATACCTTGAAATATTAAACAATAAATATATAAATTTATTCAATAAATTCGCCATTGGTTTCAACCACGGCCTCCAGACGACTTCGAAATCTCCCGCAACTCTTCTAGACGGTCATTTTGTTTAAGTTGGTGAATGCTGCCATCATCCTTGCCTTCAGTTCATCTTTGGTGTTACAGGTAATTTTTTGGTCTCCCGCTCAACTGCGCCCTTCACATAATACTCAAAGGGGTTGCAGTTTGGTGAGTTAGATGGTAGGAGTGATGTAATCGCAGAAATTGTCTAACAGCCATGACTGGGTTCTGCTGCTTGTGTGGCATGGTGCAGGGTGCTGTTGCCATAGTCTTCCAGCAGCCACACTCTTGACCCAAGGAAACACTACTTACTCCCGGTACTTGATGTAGGCCTCCGTGTTGAGTCTGACGCCGTTTGGGAAGATGAATAGAGGCATAACGTCGCCATCACTAATCATCACTCCAAACACCATGACGTTGACTGTATTTTTTATTTTTATCGCTCTCACTATATGTTTTGGGGACACGGCAATGCAACGGTTGTTCTGTATGTTCACCATCTGATCCTGGCAGAGATGTTTCTCGTCTGGGAAAAACCAGAGCCTGTTCGGTTGGAGGGAATGCTTGAGTGTGTTGAAAAGATGTGTAGCACGGTCTTTTCTAGTGTCCTTGATTGTTTCGTATAAAGGTTGACCCTTTCTTATTCTGTATGAGAAACACCTAATGTCTTCATGCACAACATGTCTGATAAGAAACTCAGACATTCCGATAGACCTGATTGACTTGGAGTGATCATTGTCAATCATGGCCTGGATCTTTCCAACAAATTCAGGAGTTCTGATTTCAGAACGATCAGAATTAGTTTTCCGAGCTACCGTACCTTCGTAATCACCATTCGACTCATCCAACTCTTTCCGAATCCTCTGTAGTCCTCAGATTGACACCCAAACACTCTGAAATGTTCGTACCAGCGCAAGTACCAAGCAATATAGCATGTCGTTTCCAGATTTCTTGCAGAGTAAATTGCGTCATGGTGCAGTTTTTCTCACAGAGGATGCCCAACTGACCCTAATATTCTGTGCAGTCGACAAAATCAGATAAACAGTCAGCATGCACAAAATAAAAAATATAAAATGACAACAATTTACCCATCGCACCATGTATGTATGTGTGTGTGTATGTATGTATGTATGTATATATATATATAT
>NC_068992.1:40103633-40108961 GCF_001194135.2 Octopus bimaculoides | reverse complement strand
AGCGGAAGCTATCGACTACCTCTAGTTTTTCACCCTGGAATGAGATATATATATATATATATACATAGTTGAAACTTATATAGAAAAACAAAAGATGAAGAGAGGTGTATTAGTTTGACGCTCGGGAAAAATGAAGAAGTCTTTTACGTTTCGAGCCTACGCTCTTCAGCAAAAAGGAATAAGAGAAAATAAAGAGAGAGTGAATGCAGAAAACGTGTAGAGTTCAGCAGTCCACGCACTTCCATTTTTAATAGCCGTAAAGTTACGTGAGTGACTGGAGTGCTTACAGTTTCGTGTAAAGCATTTACCAAACTGTGATAAGTGTCATGTACGAAACTTTAATCCTGGCAGTGCGTTGTGTTCTTAAACAAAACGTTTAATTTCACGCTGCTCCAGCCACCCCCACACCACCTTTCGATCAGGGTGGAATGGTGACCTGCTCGTCTAGCCAACAGGATGGCGTCATTTGAAGGTTAAAATGATGCAAAGCGCATTGTGATCAGTAACGTGTGTTGCAACATCTGATAGTCTGGCCGGTCGCGTGATATATGCATGCATGCACGTATACATGAATGTATGAATCTGTTAAGGTCTCCTCTATTTTTTAATCTTTTGGGGTCTTCCTGTTAAACGGGTGCTTGTGTCTAACGAAGCTTAAAGCCTCACCGTTACAATGTTGACCACAAACATGGTGTTACATGCTAAACTTGAGAAAACTCTCACATAATTTTACTGTTCCGCTTACGGACTATATCTGTAAAGTGCGTTTTCTCTGGTTAATATATTTTTCTGGAAAATCTAGTTTTTCCAGATAGTATAAATGTCTGTCTGTCTGTCAGTCTGTTATGCATGTATATATGTATGTATGCATGCATGCATGCATGTACGTATGTATGGATTTATGTAGGTATATATATATATATATATATGTACGAATGTGCCTATGCATTTTTGTCTATGTAGAAGAAGAAGAAGAAGAAGAAGAAGAAGAAGAAGAAGAAGAAGAAGAAGAAGAAGAAGAAGAAGAAGAAGAAGAAGAAGAAGAAGAAGAAGAAGAAGAAGAAGAAGAAGAAGAAAGAAAGAAAAAGGAAAAAGGAAGAAAGAAAGTAAGAAAGAAAATGTGTATTAGTTGCTAAGTGGAGACGAATTGATACTTCTCTTACTACAATTAATACTCTTTCAGCTGCTCGTGCCCCCACTCCTACTACTACTATTACTACTACTGCTACTACTACTACTGCTACTACTACTACTACTACTACTACCACTACTACTACTACTACAAACTACTACTATTACTACTTTCAGCATAGGGAACTGCCAATCGAAATAATGGAGAAACCTGTCAATATTATTGAAATAGATATATTTCGTTAGAGACTTTACTTCATAAAGGACCTGCCACCCTCTTTTTATGTTTCAAGCAATCAAGCGAACAGAATTGAGGGTAGGGTGGGGGGTTTACCGTGGTTCTTTGTTTTTTGTTGTTGTTCTTGTGGTTCTTGAATGTACAATTATTTATTTATGAATTTGTGTATATTTGCCTATTTATGTAGTTGTGTATATTTCTTTCACATTGATCTTGCTGTCACCGGGGCATGCTATGTCGATTATTATTATCTTTATTATTATTGTTGTTGTTGCTGCTGTCATTATTATCATGATTGTTGTTGTCGTTATTATTATCATTATTATTATTATTATTATTATTACATGAAAACTCATAGCTTATTTTGCTGGGTATGATGGAAAGTGTCAGCTGTCCACAGCCAGCAGACTAAGGTGACATTTGTTTTATTGGTCATACTTCAAGAACCCTGCAAAGAATTCTTGCAGTTCCAAGCAATGCTGACTTTTGTAGGTGTTCTACCTTTACACTTGCACCAATCTTCTTCAGCCATGCTGGTAATTGAGTGCTGATACTTCCAAGCGCGCCAATTACTATTCGTATCACGTCTACTCTCTTCATTGACCAAAACCTTCGTATTTCCCACTTCAAACTGTCATAGTTGTTTATTCTTTCCACATTGATCCTGCTGTCACCGGGGCATGCTATGTCAATTATTATTATTATTATTATTATTATTGTTGTTGTTGTTGTTGTTGTTGTTGTTATTATTATTCTTGTTTTTGCAAAACTTCTAACGCTGGAGATGTACTAGTGTCAGCTGTTCCCCACCAGTGAACCAAGGTAGCACCCTTTATTTTTCGAGCACCTTCTGGAGTATTCGAGCGGTTCCAATCAGTGCTGTTTTCTGTAAGTACTCCACCCTTATTGCAGCCCATATTCGTTCCATATACTTCCCAAGATTTTTACTCACTGTTCCCAGGGCTCCGACAATTATTGGTACTACTACCACCTTTTCCCTTGACCACAACTGCTTAACCTCCCAAGCTAACCTGTCATATCTATCGACTTTTCTTTCTTCTTTATCGCATACCTTGTTGTCAGCTGGGCATCTATGATCCAGCATCGTTTGCTTTTTTTCCTTAATCAAGACTATGTCTGGCTTCCTATTCCCTATCTCATGGTCGCACTGAATCATAAAATTCCATAGGATCTTTGCATTATCATTTCCGATGATGCCTTCCGGTTTGTGGTCGTATCACTTTTTTGCTCTGTCAAGTCCATACTTGTTGCGAAGTGTCCAACGGACAATCCTTGCTATATTGTCATGACGTCTTTTATATTCTTTCTGGGCTAGTGGCGTTATTATTATTATTATTATTGTTGTTGTTGTTGTTGTTGTTGTTGTTGTTGTTGTTGTTGTTGTTGTTGTTTTTATTATCCTTTCTAATAGAGGCACAAGGCTTGACATTTTTGGATTGGAGGATCGTCGATTACATCGACCCAGGTTCTGAACTAGTACTTCATTTTATCGATCCCAGATATAAAAAAGGCGAGGTGTAACATCGGTGGCATTTGAACTCAGAACGTAGGCACTTGAAAGTCATGCCGCTAAGCATTACGTTCAACGCGCTAACAACTTATTCGTATTCGATATTTGATAGCTTCAGGTGGATTTCTACAGCATCACCTGCTACACCTTCCCGCTACTGGGGTAGGTGCAGCATAGTGTTCTTTTTTGTTGTTGGGGGAGTGCAAACTCTTCCTGGTATTGTACCGCAGCAGTTTGTTTGTTTGGTTTTTTATTTATGAGGAGTTGTTGAAGTTTTTTGTTGTATTAACGTTTGTATTGTGAGTTGTATGTATAAGGCGAGTTATGCTCTTCTGTCGGGAATCCGCCATGTAGAGCACATGTTAAGGGTTTTGCTTATCTCATCGCATATTTATTGTATAGAGCGTGTCTTGTGTTTGTGGATTGTCTTATTTTGGTTGTCCTACTGAATTGATAGTGTCTTGCGTAGGATGTGGGCTGTTCCAAGCAGGGCTATTTTTTGGATTGTAAGTAATGTTGAGAGTTCAGGTATAGCTTCTACGTTTTTGTTTATACGTTTTTTTTGTTGTTTGTTGCTGTTGTTTTTGTGATACCTAATGCTCCAGTTATTACTGCTATTGTTTTCTCCTTACTGCCCCACATCTTGAATACTTAAATTTTGAGGTCGTTGTGCTTTAACAATTTCTCCACTTCTTTGGGGGCAATATTTTGGCCAGAATGTATTGCAATGTCTACTAGTAAGCAAGAGGTTGCTTTTTTTTCCCCCAGTCCTTGATTATTAAGTCTGGTGAGTGGCTTTTATTTCTTTGTCAGTTTAAACAGACATATTCCAGATTATTGTGTCCTGGACGTAGTCCTGCATCTTGTTTGGCGCAGTTTTATACCATTTATTGTAAGTTTTTATGTTTTAGTGTTGGCATATTGTCCAGTTAATATAACTACTTACTCGATCGTGTCTGTATATATATATTCAGATTTGGCAAGGACTGGACAGCCAGAGATGAAATGGCCAACTGTCTCATTGTGTTTGTTACACATTCTGCATTTGGCGTTAGGACCTATTTTGCTTTTAGAGTTGTTCCTAGTCAGGCATTGGTCTTGTGCAGCGATAATCAGTCCTTCCGTTTCTGCTTTTAGTCCAAATTGTTTGAACCATTATTGGCTTTTAATTAGATTCCCGCTTTCTATGTCAAGTCTTGCAGGATATTGGCCATGGACTGATTTTTCTCTCCATTTCTTCTTTAGTATGCTTTGCAGTTCTGTTTTCATGTTTCTTTTTTGTTTCTTTGGCCATTTCTGCTTTGCTGTCATCTGAGATTAGTGTATCACTAGTTTATTTCTGTTTTCTGTTTTGTTGCCTCGTTGTGCATAGACAAAAGCGTTTTCATTCTTTGTGTGTGTGTGTTGTTTTATGACATGTACTTGTCCTCCATCTTTTGTTTCCAAGTATTTTTTCTAGTTCAGTTGTTACTATTTTATAGTGCTCCTCCATCTGTATCAGGCTGCGACCTTTTTCTGAGCGGAGTAAATGTATCCGGGGTGGTGACTTCGTTTGTTATTAATAATTTTCTGGGTTTTCTAAGTTTTTGAATTCACTAATCTTTCAGCTTATTATGTTGAAACTGTAATTTATTATTGGTATGGCTAGCGTTTTCATCCTTATTATCGTATTTTTAGCACTGAATTCAGTTTTTAATATTAGAACAGTTCTCTTTTTGTATTATCTCCTAATTTTTTCTTTTATTTCCGTGTGTTGTATTTTCGCTATTTCGTCTACTCCTAGATAGTCTTATGGGCGATTGTGGCCTAATCCCTCTGATTTTTATGTCTATGACCGGTGCAACGTTTCAATGATGATTAATTTGCTTCTTCTCGATGTCATTTTGGCACATTCATTCAACCCCATGCTCATCCTGATGTCTTTGCTGAAACGATGGACAATTTCTGGAAGGTTTTCTATTCCGTGGTAATTTTAATGGAAATGTTTAAGTCATCAATGTATAAGAGATGATTCACTGTTTGTGCATAGCATATGTCACACGTGGTTGCTACATTTAACAAGCTTGTTAGTGGGGTCACAACAAAACAGAAAAGAAGGGGCTGGTTTTCCAATTTGCCATTCAATGGTTGATATATTTTAGCTGTGTTGAAGCTACTTTATCTGTGTGGAGAGACTCCAGTATTCATGAATGTGGAACACTCTCGAATGCTTTCTGGTAATCAATCCAAGTCATATTGAGGCCAGCTGTTGTTGTTGTTGTTGTTGTTGTTATTATTATTGTTATTATTATTATTATTATTATTATTATTATTATTATTATTATTATTATTATTATTGCTGTTGTTGTTGCTGTTGTTATAATGCTGTTGGAGGTATTGTTACCATGGAGATTGCATTAATGAATGATATTGCATTTTACATGCCTTA
>NC_068992.1:40100032-40103338 GCF_001194135.2 Octopus bimaculoides | reverse complement strand
TTAAAGAAGGAAGGAAGGAGGAAGGGAGGGAGGGAGGAAGAAAGGAAGGAAGGAAGGAAGGAAGGAAGGAAGGAAGGAAGGAAGGAAGGAAGAGGAAAAAGAAAGAAGGGAAGAAAGGAAGAAAGAAAGAAAGAAAGAAAGAAAGAAAGAAAGAAAGAAAGAAAAGAAGGAAGGAAGAAATATTGCATAACAAGAGAAAAGTAGAAAAACAGATAAAACACAAACAAAAAAGAAATCAAAAAGCATTAATTAAAAAGAGAATATTGTTACTTCTATGGTGACAATTTAATTAAGCATCACGTGACTCTCGCTCCACACGCCTCCCCACCACCATGCCACCACCGCCATGCCACCATCACCGTCAGCTTCCGTTCATCGCTCAAAATACGCTTCTATTTCACGGTTAAAAGAAATAAAACACTGCAGCATTTAACAAGGGTCTTGGGGAAGAGAAGAGAAGCATTGTTGTGAGCAGTGTTATTTCAGAACGGAACACCACTACCGCCACTACATCACCATAAAATCCTCTACTACTATTACTACTGTTACTACTACTGCTGCTGCTGCTGCTGCTGCTGCTTTTGCTGCTCTTACTGTCGTCATTCCCAACATTACAACCAAAAGGGCCATACGAGCGAAAATGCCTTGACTGTTGTTCTCAAGCCGTGGTTTACAATGGCCTTCGTTAACATGCCGCGTGGATTTCCCAGCGGACAACTTAAATCAACATACTTTGAATCGAAATACCAGCCAGCAATATCTCTCCATAAACTGACACATGGAAACCGCCTTGGCTTTCATGCTATTGGTTATTCTCTGTGGTAGAACGTTTAAAGCGAAAGAATTGCCCTTTGTAGATCGAATGTTAAGATGCTACAATATACGGAGAAGACCTTTGTGTTGAAGTCAATATCAAGCTGGCTGTTCGACTGACTAGCAGGCTGGTTGGTCAATTGGCTCTCGGCTGGCATGCTGCATGGCTGTCTGGATGACAGGCGGGCGGGCGGGCGCGGTCGTACTGTCTTCTATGAAACGGCGTTTAACTCGTTCACTAAAATATTTCTGTTGAAATTCCCAGCCTTTGTTTCAAGTACTTTTCAATATTCTTTTATTGTTTTATTTCTTTTACTTGTTACAGTTATTTGACCGCGGCCATGCCGGAGCACCGCCTTTAGTCGAATAAATTGACCCCAGGACTTAATCTTTGTAAGACTAGTACTTAACCTATCGGTCTCTTTTGCCAAACCACTAAGTTACGGAGGACGTAAAGACACCAGCATCGGTTTTCAAGCGATGGTGAGGTGGTAGGAGAAACACAGACACACAAACAAACATACATATATAAGACGGGCTTCTTTTAGTTTCCGTCTACCAAATCCACTCACAAGGCTTTGGTCGGCCTGAGGCTAGAGCAGAAGACACTTGCCCAAGGTGTCACGCAGTGGAACTGAACCCGGAACAATGTGGATGGTAAGCAAGCTACTTACCACACAGCCATTCCTGCGCCTATAGTGAATTTAGTAAAGTAACTTTGGCATTATCAAGCTGGTCTTTAAGACATAAATTAACCAATCTTGATGGAAGAATTTAATTTAGATTACTTTAACGTCTTCTTAAAAAAATATTTTTGCTGAAAAGCATTGCGTAGGAGTGGCAGTGTAGTAAGTAGGGTTCAGTCCCACTCCGTGGCACCTTGGGCAAGTATCTTCTACTATAGTCTCAGGCCGACCAAAGCCTTATGAGTGGATTTGGTAGACGAAAACTGAAAGAAGCCCGTCGTATATGCATGCGTGTGTGTGTGTGTGTATGTGTGTGTGTGTGTGTGTGTGTGTGTGTGTGTGTGTGTGTGTGTGTGTGTGTGTGTGTGTGCGTGCGTGCGTGTATTTGTCCCCCCACCCAACATCGCTTGACATTCGGTGCTGGTGTGTTTACATCCCCGTTACTTAGCGGTTCACTAGTAAGCCTATTACTAGGCTTACAAAGAATGAGTTCCGGGATCAATTTGTTCGACTAAAGGCAGTGCTCCAGTATGGCCGCAGTCAAATGACTGAAACGAGTAAATGAATAAAAGAATAATGAAGAATTTTGTAAAATATCGCCATTATTATGCTGGTCTTTAAGGCGACGAACTGGCTGAGTCTTTAGCACACACGATTCTGCTTTTACATTCTGAGTTCAAATTTCGTTAAGGCGAACTAATTAGGAAATAAAAAACACAAATATCCAAACGAGTTGTTCTCACGCTTATCACGGAGGATTCTCTCATAAGTGAAAAACAGAGCAAGGCCAGTAGGTTGAACGTTAAACAGCCTGGTACCCAAAAGCTTTCATGGGGTCACCTTTCGTCTGCGAGTTTGATGGCCAGTCGTTGCCGAGCTGTTCAGTTTATATGCTCGGTCTTGTCTTGTTAGGTTATCCATTCACGTGACCACCACTAAGGTGGAAACTTAGTTTGGAGTAGCCAGTTTTGTTACCATAACATGATCATGTACGTATCTATCTATCTATCTATCTATCTATCTATCTATCTATCTATCTATCTATCTATATATATATATATATATATATATATATATATATATATATATATACCTAACTATCTATGTATCTATCTATCCGTCTATCTAGCTCTCTATCTATGTATCTATATATATACCTATCTATCTTTCATTTTATCTATTTACCTGTCTATCTGTCTTTCTATTTATCTATCTATTTCTTTAATGGATAATATATGGATTTACCTAATCTAACTAAATCGGTGGTACTCACAAAGAAAGCCTCTTTGATGGATCAGGCTACAACCACATTGAAAGCCAAAAGAAACCAAAGCAGTGTAATATAGAGTCCGATGCAGTTGAACTCCAGTAAATGCAATGAGTAATGGTTACTTCATTAGGAGTGTATAAGATACAAAGAAAGCCAGATGGTATAAGATGAAAAAATTTATTTCCCCAATTGACATCTATATAGCAAATGTTTTATGGATGTCAGTTGGGGGAATAAATTATTTCATCTTATTTATATGTGTGTGTGTTTGTGTGTGTGTGTGTTCTTTTATTCTTTTACTTGTTTCAGTCATTTCACTGCGGCCATGCTGGGGCACCGCCTTATAAGGGTTTTTAATCGAACAAGACAACACCAAGGCTTATTGTTTAAAGTCTAATACTTATTGTATCAGTTTCTTTTGCCGAACCACTAGGTTACGGGAGCGTAAACACATCCACACCGGTGGTCAAGCATTGATGACAGACAAACACAAACACAAAGACACACACAAACACACACACACACACACACACACAC
>NC_068992.1:40099557-40099932 GCF_001194135.2 Octopus bimaculoides | reverse complement strand
AGTGTGTGTGTGAGTGTGTGAGTGTGTGTGTGAGTGTGTGAGTGTGTGTGAGTGCAAGTGCGTGTGCACGTGTGTTTGTGCTCGCGCATGTGTAATGTTTTCGAATACTATGTAGTATTTCTCCCTCAACAACATGGTCACCCTTTTGCTTGTCTCACTGGCCATCATATAAGATATGAAATGTTAATAGTTGCACCTTGCTGGAAAGTAGTAAGGAACGCTACACTCGTTCCCAAAATGCATTATATCTATCTATCTATCTATCTATCTATCTATCTATCTATCTATCTATCTATCTGTCTATCTATTTATCTGTCTGTCTGTCTGTCTATCTATCACTCTCTCTCTCTCTCTCTCTCTCTCTGTATATATATA
>NC_068992.1:40090962-40093061 GCF_001194135.2 Octopus bimaculoides | reverse complement strand
ACACACACACACACACACACACACACACACACACACACACATTTATCTGTATTTTTCCTAAATATACACACACGCTCCTGCGTAATCAAAATGTCGATTTTCATACACATCTGGACACACATGAATGACGCTTCTGAATATACGTACGTGCATATACATATTTGTCGCGCGTGTATATAAATTTGATGAATCAATCCAATTATATCATTTTAAATACTCCTGTAAATATACACTCGTTATAGTCACAATGCCATATTCCCAATCATCCTTCTCTTCCACTCTCTTCTCTTTCTCACTGTCTGCCAATGTATATATGTGTGTGTATATGTATGCATGTATGTATGTATGCATGTATGTATGTACGTATGTATATATGTATATATATATGTGTGTGTATGTATTTATGTATGTGTGTGTATGCATGCATGTATGTATATATCATCTATGAGTTTCCCCCGTATGTTTGTGTATGCACCTATGTGTGTGTATGTATGTATGTATGGACGTATGTATGTACGTATGTGCGTGTACCTATGTATATGTATTTATATGTATGTATATATGTATATATATGTCTGTCTATCTATTTATCTAGGTTCATACATAGACTGAGAGAGGGGGATAGAAGGATATACAGATAGATAGATAGATAGATAGATAGATAGATAGATAGATAGATAGACTGAGAAAGAGATGAGCTGATAGGGAATGAGAAAGGAACGAGAGGTAGGGAGGGAGAATAGAGCATATTCAAATACCAACGAACAATGTTCACAGCAATAACAAAACGAATAACAACAACGGCAACAACAATCAACAACCAACAAAAACAAGCATAAATAGACAAACAAAAACGCAAAGATTAAAAGGTAACGTAAAACGGACAAATAAACGGTAAACACAGTAAAAAAAACCTGCTGTTTGATTAAATATTGTCTTATCAAACATGGCGTGAATTGTCCTAAATTATAATGTCGGCCATGTTTGCAGCAAATAACGTTTTTATCTTATTAAAAGCTTTCATCCAGAAGAGTGACTGACAGCCAGACAAACAGACAAACTTACAATCAGACGGACGGTCTTTCAGACATGGGAACAAAGACCGCCGTGAAACGTTAATTTTTTTTTATATCGAAATTGCCGATAGAGTAAGTAGCGGACTTAAAAGGAACAGGAACTAGGTTCGATCTCTTCAAATAAAACCCTTCCAGACGGTGCCCCAGCTTGGCTGTGGTCCAATGACTGAAGTTACCAAATATATGCACAAATAAGTTAGAAGACAGTGAACTGGGTTAATGAAATGGGTTAATGTGGGACAAGAAAGGGCTTCCACTGTTGCTGCTATTGTTTAGTCCTGATTAAGTAGATCTATAATCAAAGGCTTTCCAGCCATGCCATTGCCATTTAATATTCAATACCTTGTATTTATTATTATTATGTTATTCAATGTTGTTAAGCCCATTATGAAAAAATCGTTAAGAAGTTCGCTTTCTGACATTGAATTCTCGAGTTCGATACCATTGCATAATATTTTAGGGAAATATCGTTTTCTGTAGTCTTGGACTAACCATACGTAGTGAATAAAACTGGGTAGATGGAAACTGTAGAGAAGCCTGACCGATGGAGTGAACGTGTCATTTAGAAGGTGCAGCCTTGTCACTTAGTTTGTCAAACTGGTCGTCTCTGATAATTACGTTAAGAGTACACATGTCTGAGAAATACTCAGCTAGTTAATTATACCGTAATTTCAGGAGTAAATGCTTCAGTTGATGGAACAACGGAATCCTCCTCGTTGAACGACAAAGGTCCACTACACTCTTTTGTCTTTAACTGCTTGTTATTGGACAGCGACCATGCTGGTGCACTACTTTCAAGAACTTTAGTCGAACAAATCGATGCCAGTAATTATTAACTTTAAAAACCTGGTACTTATTTTATAGGTCTCATTTGCCAAACGGCTAAGTTACGGAGACGTTAACACACCAACATCGGTTGTCAAGTGGTGACGAGAGAAAAACATAAAGACAAACATAAAGACACGAACATACACTTATAAATACACATAAATATATATATATATATATATATATATATATATA
>NC_068992.1:40085057-40086717 GCF_001194135.2 Octopus bimaculoides | reverse complement strand
ATATATATATATATATATACATATATCTTCATGCACATATACATACGTATATATACACACATACATAACAATATAGCTACATGTGTGTGTGTGAATATGTGTATATATATATATACATATACACATATATATATATATACACACATATATATATATTATATATATATATACATATGTAAGTATGTATGTATACACGTTTGCATGCGTGCGTGTGTATGTGTGTGTGTGTGTGCGTTCGATCCCACACCCTGCTCATTCACCTTATTCAATTGTCTTTGTTTATGTAACATTTTGTCTCATTATTCATTCCTTGTCTTACCTTCTAGCTTTCTAACTTTAACGCCTCCCCTCTCTCTCTCTCCCTCTCTCCTTCTCCCTCCCTCTTTCTATATCTCTACTTCACTCACTTCAATCTTTTTAACTATTGTCTTTCTAATTAAAACTCTTTCTCTCTCTCTCTCCCTGTCTGTCTCTCTCTCTCTCTCTCTCCATCTTTCTTTCCTATCTCCTTACTCTCTTCCAACGCTCTTCTTTCTCATTTATCTTCACTCTTTCAATTTTCCTTTCCTCACCATTTCTACTTAAAGCTTTCAGACTCTCTGCCTCTCCTCAAATTCCTCATTCTTGCACAATATATTTCTCTCTTTTGTTTCCTTCTTCTAGTTTTCCAGTTCTTTTCCCCACCCCACTACTTGTTGCTGTTATTGTTGTTGTTGTTGTTGCTCTTCTTCTTCTTCTTGTTCTTGTTCTACTTCTTCTTGTTTTTCTTCTTGTTCTTCTTGTTCTTCTTGTTCTTGTTCTTGTTGTTGTTGTTGTTGTTGTTGTTGTTGTTGTTGTTGTTGCTGTTGTTGTTGTTGTTGTTGTTGTTGTTGTTGTTGTTGTTCTTCTTCTTCTTCTTCTTCTTCTTCTTCTTCTTCTTCTTCTTCTTCTTCTTCTTCTTCTTCTACTTCTTCTCTTCTTGTCCTCCTCCTCTTTATTCTTTCATCTTTTCCTAACGTCTTACCGCTCCTTCTCTCTTCCCTCACACTTGTGGCTCCCTATCTCCTGCCTTTTTTCTCTTCATTTTCTGATTGCATGTTTTTCTTCCTTTATTTGACTCTATATCTTATCTATCTCTTTCTCTCTCTCTCTCTCTCTCTCTCTTTCTATTCATATATATATATACACACAAAATACATTCATTTATGCATGTGTGTATTTAAGAATGTATTGATGTACTTACTCCGTGACGAGTGAAGGCGCATGGCTCAATGGTTAGAGCGTCAAACTTACAACCGTGAGGTTGGGGGTTCGAATCCCGGACAGGGCTGCGTTTTGTGTTCTTGCGCAAGACACTTTATTTCACGTTTGTCTAGTTCACTCAGCTGTAGAAATGAGTTGCGACGTCACTGGTGCCAAGCTGTATCGGCCCCTTTGCCTTTCCCTTGGATAACATCGGTGGCGTGGTGAGGGGAGGCTGGTATGCATGGGCGACTGCTGGTCTTCTATAAAACAACCTTTCCCGGACTTGTACCTCGGCGAGTCACTTTCTAGGTGCAAGTCACTTTCTAGGTGTAAGATATAATATTTCTCAGAAAAACATAAACAGTATCGTTATAGGGTAGAAATGTTATGTATCTACTCAAAAACTTCGCCAAAGTTTCGGTAGTAAAAATTCCTG
>NC_068992.1:40080298-40084167 GCF_001194135.2 Octopus bimaculoides | reverse complement strand
TACGTGTCTGTTTTTGTCCCCACCAACATCGCTTGACAACCGATGCTGGTGTGTTTACGTCTCCGTAACCTAGCGGTTCGACAAAAGAGACCGATAGAATAAGTAGTAGACTTCCAAAGAGTCCTGGGGTCGATTTGATCGACTAAAGGTGGTGTTCCAGCATGGCCACTCAAATGACTGAAACAAGTAAAAGAGTAAAGAGTAAAAGAGTATATATATATATATATATATATATATAAATATATATGAGAATCTTCGGTTCACCAGACTGAAGTTTCGGCATGAAAGTTCTTTCATAGTGGCCATCACAAATATTACCAAAAATCCCTACTACAACAACCATCAATACAAACCAGCACCTAACTAACACACTATAAACATTGTTATACATAAACTGGTAGCGCACATTGTTCCGGGATAGTCAGATGTCTGACAAGATGCAGCTAATTTATGTTTATTGAGTGAAAATTGGGGCGAAAGAGTACAATAGGAGTCGCCACCACCCCCTGTGGAGCTTTAGGTGCTTTCGCTCAATAAACACATACAACGCCCGGTCTGGGAATCGAAACCGCGACCCTCCGACCGCGAGTCCGCTGCCCTAAGCACTGGGCCATTGCGCCTCCACACAAGCGACCCAAATCACAACATTACTCTAAGAACGGGACGCTAGTCCGTCTAAAGGTTACTCATCTACAGCTGATAAGATTGGAGAAACGTGAAATGAAGTGTTTTGCTCAAGAACACAAACTGCCCGACCCGGGAATCGAAACCACATCCCTGCGATCGTGTCTGCAACAGCCTAACCACATGGCTTCATTATCCTAAGTGCTGTATTTAGTCTCTGCACACACTTCTAGCATTTCTAACGAATGCTCTTCTGTAGGATATTCAAAATTTAAAATCTAAAAATTTTAATTTTCGATCTCTTTTAATTAAATTTTTATTTTTTCGCAGACATTTTTCCCTCACTAGTCTTTATCATCGCTCAACTAACCACAGCAGCTTAAAACGATTTTGATCATTGGTCTACACGACCGGGGCCGACCTGCAGCTAGCTAAACATTCAAAACAAGGTGGCAAGGAAATCCACCTGAGAATAGTCTTGTCCTGATGGAGAAACATTTAAATAGCGCCATCTTTTGCTTCAAATCCGTACAGTTGTTTCCTCGTTCTTTACGCCATGTTTGACAGATCTAATTATTATTATCGTTATTATTATTATTATTATTATTATTATTATTATTATTATTATTATTATTATTGTCACTTTACTCATCATACCTAATGAGGAAGGAAGAATCACTATCGAATTCCATTCTGTCTATCGATACACACAATCCACAAATACATCTTGCTGTCACTGTAGTCTTCAAATATCGATTTATTGATTTTTACAGTGCAACAAATTTCATAAACCCTTTTTCATTATTAACTTGTTAACAAAAAAAAAAAAAGACGGAAAAAGAAGTTCTTCTTCTTCTTCTTCTTCTTCTTCTTCTTCTTCTTCTTCTTCTTCTTCTTCTTCTTCTTCGTTGTCGTCGTCGTCGTCGTCGTCGGAGCGGATAATACTTCAACTGTTCTTCTTGTTGCTGTCATCGTCATCGCTGTCGTGATCGTCGTCATCATTTTCATTATTATAATTGTTGTTGTTAAAGCTACGAGCTGGCGGGGTCGTCAGCATGCCGGATAAAACGTTTAGCGGCTTTTCGTCCGTCCTTACGTTCTGAGATCACATTCCGCCGAGGTCGATTTTGCCTTTCCTCCTTTCGGAGTCAATGTAATCGACTAGTCACCCTCTCCACTAAATTTCAGGCCTTGTGCCTATAGTAAGACATTATTATTATTGTTCGTTGTTGTTGTTGTTATGATTATTAATGTTCTTCCTGTAATTGTTGTTTTTGTTGTTGTTGATATTCTTTTCTACTCTAGGTACAAGACCCGAAATTTTTGGAGAAGGGATAAGTCGATTAGATCGACCCTAGTACGCAACTGGTACTTAATTTATCGACCCTGAAAAGATGAAAGGCAAAGTCGACCTCGGCGGAATTTGAACTTAGAACATAACGCCAGACAAAATACTGCAGAGCATTTCGCCCGGCGCGCTAACGTTTCTGCCAGCTCACCATCTTTTTGTTGTTGTTGTTATTGTCGTTGCTATTATTACTAATTGGTTGCTGTTCCTACTCTCATTGTATTGGTGGACTTATGCGTTTGAGTAGCGGAGATTTTAGCTATGATGGTAGGGGGCTTTTGATAGTAGCCACAATGATCCTCGTATAAGTAATGGTAGTAGTGGTGGTGATAGGGGCAATGATGGTTGCAGTAGTAGTAGAAGTGGTGGTGGTAGTGGCAGTGGTAGTGGTAGCGGATGCAGATGAAGTCGTAGTGGTGGTGATTGTGGTAGTGGTTTGTGGTGGTGGTGATTGTTGGTGTTCTTGTGGTGAGATTGTGCTGGTGTTTTGAGGTTGCATTAGTAGTTGTGGTTAGGGTGGTGGTCAAGCTCGTGGTGATGTTAGTGGTTGTTTGTTGGTTGTGGTGGTGGTGGTGGTGATGGTGATTGTGCTGCTATGTTTATGTTTGTTGCAGTTGTGGTCATGGTTGTGGATGTTGTTGTTGTTGTTGTTGTGTTAGTGTTGGTGGTAGTGGTGGTAGTGGTGGTGGTGGTGGTGGTGGTGACAGTAGTGATGGTGTTGGTGGTGGTGGTGGTGCTGGAGCTGGGAGTGGCGGTTTTGATGAGCTTATTACGTTTATTATTTATCATCTTTATTTTTGTTTGTTTGTTGTTTTTACTGCTGCGAACTGTTAGTTTAGCTTTCATTAAAATTCATCAAAGATGGCGTGGAAATATTCGCTCGAATCGATAAAATTGACATTTTCAGGATAATAATAATAATAATAATAATAATAATAATGATAATAATAATAATAATAATAATAATAATAATAATAATAATAATAATAATAATAATAATAATAACAATAATAATAATGTTTTCTTTATTAACCACTAAGGGTTGTATAATAATAATAATACATGAAATAATTGTGAAGAAAATCCTATAATAATTTTTTAATGATTTCATCGTCGGTACAGTCTTCCCCCAACTCCCTTACTTCATTACCTCTTCCCCACCCTTCGTATCCTTCTTCTTCTTTTGTTGTTCTTGTTGTTTTTGTTGTTGTTGTTGTTGTTGTTGTTCTTCTTCTTCTTCTTCTTCTTCTTCTTCTTCTTCTTCTTCTTCTTCTTCTTCTTCACCTCCCCTTCTTTTTCCTCACCATTCCTCGTGGTCGTCGTCGTTTATTAACGTCATTATGTCCTCTTCGTCTGCCGTCATTGTATCATTATCCTCGACGTCGTTGGAACGAAACACATGATAATGATGGTGATGATGATGATGATGATGATGACGATGACCACGACGGTGACTTCAACTATTGATGATGGTGACGATTGATGATGGTGACGATTGATGATAATAATAATGATGATGATGATGATGATGATGACTATCATTCTAGTCGTGGCCCATGATAATCGTCAATAGAATATTACAAACAAACAAACAAAAAAATCATAGCAATATTTACAGAAAGACGAATTAACTCATAATTTCTATGAATTTCCAATTTCCAAGCGCCATCTTATTCGCCGCCATTAACAAAGTGGGCTAGTTTAATAGGAAGTAAATTAGCCGGGGCGGGATTTTACAGAGGGGAGGTAATTTAATGAACATACTTTTCGAAATAAGGAATCTGCCTCTCTGCTTGTCAGTCTGTCTGTGTTTCTAACAGCTGGATTAAGGTCCATTGAGGCCCTATGCACTTAAATGCTTTTGTTGGACCCATATATATATATATATATATATATA
>NC_068992.1:40078820-40080094 GCF_001194135.2 Octopus bimaculoides | reverse complement strand
ATATTATTTTAGCAAGTTTTAATTTTTTTTTTGTGCCGTAAAGCATTTACCATTAACTGTGATGCACCCCCCCCCCGCCTTCCCTTGATGCCCTAAGCAAGTGTTTATTTTGCTTAATATTTAATCGCGCGCTGCTCTCTATCTATTTACATCTATATTTATGCTTATCTATCTATCTATCTATCTATCTATCTATCTATCTATCTATAGATGGATAGATAGATAGATAGATAACTTTCTTTTATTAGCCACACAGAGCTGCACACAGAGGGGACAAATACATAGATAGATAGATAGATAGATAGATAGATAGATAGATAGATAGATAGATAGATAGACAGACAGGTATGTGTGTATATATACATGCTTACATGTGCAAGTATGTACTTGTGTATGCACATGTGTCTATATCGAAACATGTGTATCCGCATGTATGTGTGTGTTTGTGCGCGCGTATGTATGTATGTATGTATGTATGTATGTATGTATGTATGTATGTATGTATGTATATATGCATATATGTACGTGTGTGTGTGTGTATTTGGAAATAAAATTTTACAACCAAACAACGAGAGGGATAAGGAGTTGGGAGGTGACTTCCGAGTTCCCTCTTGCTCAGCGTCGTTAGGTAGCCTGAAATATCTGCTAACCATTTTTTTGGTCGAAATGAATGTCGTACTCTACGAAACGGTTTTAAGTGTTCTTTCAATTTAATGCTACATTCTCTACGTGCGCACACACACACACACACGCACGCATCGGTAAAATTAACGCCAGTGAAATACTATGATCGGTTATTGTCCCTTTATTCGATAATGCTTCTCTCCCTCTACATATCCTTAATTTAGTGATACACACAACTTTCTTCAGATCAAAGCCAAGATGTCTACAGACAGTGAAAGGTAGACAGAGAGAGAAAGAGAAGGATTAGTTTCAGCCAGAAAGACTTGCCTGTGAGTTTGTCTGCCTATATCGCACTCAAGTTCTCTTTCCTCGTTCGCTTTCTCTTTCCCTCCTCTCTGTCTTTCATTTTAAACATGTTGCTATCTGCTCACACACACACATACACACACAGACATACACACATTTTCTATAGATTTCAATTAATTATAATGGTAATTAAATGTTTTTTTTTTTTAAATTACATTTTCGGAAACTCTACGTCCATTAAGTGAGCCACATGATATGTGATGATAAAACACAAATGGCGGACAAATGAGAAAACAGACAAGCAACAACTGGTGTGTGTGTGTGTGTGTGTGTGTGTGTGTGTG
>NC_068992.1:40074078-40076689 GCF_001194135.2 Octopus bimaculoides | reverse complement strand
ACTTGGATCCAACTTGTACAAATGCAAAACAAAAGTCAAACATAAAATAATAATAATAATGATAATAATAATAATAATATGCGACCATGAGATAGAGAATAGGAAGCCAGATATAGTCTTAATTGAGAAAGAAAACAAACTATGCTAGATCATAGACATAGCATGCTCAACTGACAACAAGGTATGCGATAAGGAAGAAAGAAAAGTCGAGAAATATGACAGGTTAGCTTGGGAAGTTAAGCAGTTGTGGTCGATGAAAAAGGTTGCAGTAGTACAAATAATTGTCGGAGCCCTGTGAACAATGAGCAGAGATCTCGAGAAATACGTGGAACAAATAGGGGCTGCAATAAGGGTGGAGCACTTGCAGAATACAGTACTCTTTGGAACCGTTCGAATACTCTGGAAGGTGCTCGCAAAATAAGAGGTGTTACCTTAGTTCACTGGTAGTGAACAGCTGACACTGTAATACATCTCCAGCGTTAGAAGCTGTGCAAAGGCAATAGTAATAATAATAATGGTTTCATATTTTGCCACAAGGGCAGCAGTTTTGGGTCAGGGGATGAGTCGATTACATCGACCCTCGTGTTTAATTTTATCGACCCCCCGAAAGGATGAAAAGCAAAGTCAACCTCGGCGGAATTTGAACTCAGAACGTAGACACGTGTGAAATACCGCTAAGCATTTTATCCAGCGCGCTAACGGTTCTGCCAGCTCGCCACTTTAATAATAATAATGATAATGATAATAATAATAGTAATAATAATAATGATAATGATAATAATAATAGTAATAATAATAATGATAATGATAATAATAATAGTAATAATAATAATAATAATAATAATAATAATAATAATAATAATAATAATAATACATTCTACTATTGGTAGGGAACCTGAAATTTAGCGGAAGGTCGATAAATTTCCAGTACTGGACTGGTACTTTTTTCATCGACCTTGCAAGAATGAAAAACTGTAAAACGCTATCTTTTACTCCCTTATTTCTGCGATACAATCTATTCTTTAATAGCAACTCTATAGTAACAACTCTGCAACTATGTTTATATATATATAATACCATACTCTAAACTAATGCCAACTGTCTGTTCCTTCATTCTTTCCTTCTGCTGTACTTGTAACCGCTCAATGATAAACCACTTATAGCCACTCATTGCTAAGTCTCAGCACAGTTATAGTTTGAGTTTTAGGTCAATCGGAGCACTTATTTTATGTGCGTAATGCATTACGCCAGCAAACGTCATTTTACATGATCGTATGTCTCTCTGCCAGTCTGCCTCTGTCTCTGTTTCCCTCCCTCCCCCTCTTTCTCTCTCTCTCTATCTCTCTCACTCTCTCTCTCTCTCTCTCTCTCTCTCTATCTATCTATCTATATATATATATATATATATATATATATATATATATATATATATATATATATATAATCCAACAACAAAATAAAAACAGATATATACTATCAGCCCACGTACTCCAAGCAATATCTACCATTCAACTCATGCCACCCCAAACACACTAGAACGAATATCCCCTTCAACTTAGCAAAAAGGATTTTTACTATAGTTTCTAATACAAATAACAGGGACACAGGACTACATGAACTAAAGGATACACTCGTCACCAGGAACTACCAACCATCACTAATTGATGTAGGTTTTCAACGTTCCTTATAACTCAACATACACGAATTCAGACATCCCAAACTAAGGAAGGATTTACAACCAAATGCTCTACCATACATCTCTACACTTAACAATGAAGCCTTCGACACCATCTTCCAGAACATTCCCCTATTAAAAAGGGACCACAGAATGAATTTAATCCTCAAAACGCACACCATCATCAAGAGCAAAAGACACCCCAAATCTATGAAAATTCTCCTAACACAAACCCAAGTACATTCGACAACAACACTGAAGCCGCCAGTAAAAAATGCGGAAGACCTAACAGTGGTATATGCGTCAACCTAATTGAGGTTATCTTAGTGCTCTTTAAAACAGGGTCAACGTTTTACAGTAAAACACGTCACATGTACTTCGGAAAACCTAATATATGTATTAACTTGCTAAGGGTGTCGAGAGTAATACATAGGCCAAACCAAAAACAATCTACATCAAAGGATGATTCTACATAGATCCCAGATCAAAATTCAGCGAACATATCGACATTTGCGCCACTAACGAACAACCCAGCTTCAGAATTTTTCCCCTCTATAAATTCAGAGTCAATGCAACTTGTGGTCAGCGCATCAGTAAGGAGTCATATTTTATCACAAAATAAAAACCCCTTCGAATGCGTCCACCACAAATGACACTACTACAAGTGCCTTGGAATAATACCCACGTAAATATTATAAACGATATATTCAGAACTGTCACTACATGAATTTATTCATGTAGTCATTACCCATGAATTTATTCATAATTCCAATCACTACAAAACCACAACAGGTCACTTTTAGGTCACTTGACCATTTAAGAGGATTCCACCAACATCCTACTACTGTCATACAATTCCAGTCTTCTTCTTCTTCTTCTTCTTCTTCTTCTTCTTCTTCTTCTTCTTCTTCTTCTTCTTCTTCTTCTTCTTCTTCT
>NC_068992.1:40065932-40068903 GCF_001194135.2 Octopus bimaculoides | reverse complement strand
ATATAATTTTTCAAAGTAAACTCTGTAATCGTTACCGATATAGCTTGAGATTTCACCTCAAAAAATCTAAATTAGACTCCTTAGGGATCGTTCTCCTTGTTTATATATCCAAAGTCTTAAATTTTTACATTTAAAAAAGAGATCTGACGCCGATGTTTTTATATCTATGTATTTAATCCGATGTTAAGTCAAATATATCAGTTGCCATACACTTCATCAGGAATAACTTTCTTTAGAACAAAAAAAAACAACAAAAAAACACATAATGAATTAATCGAACGAAATCAAAAATTCAAAATTTAAAATCCATACCGCATTCCCAGCGTTATCCGGTCTAATATAATTTTTCTCTTTTTATAACTAATTCCAATAGGGGAGGTAACTCCTTGCCATATTCTATGACTATTACAATTATTACTCAAATTTCTAATATTAATTATTCAAGGCACATAAATTATATTATCCTAGGAGGCACTGCAAAGCCCACAATTACTATTGGCAAACCGTGCATTGATATACCTGCCTTAAAGTCCAATATTATACTACATAATGCTATAAAATATGAACCATAAATAAATTATAAATAATAAATAACGTTCTATTGTAATAGGAATAATTATTTCTAGGAGTTTTTTCCGAAACCCACATGTGTTATATTTAAGTTATATATTAATACATTAATATTGCCTGCTTTAGGACTTAATATTATATTCTATGCACTCCATGTTATAAATTATAAACAATCCTCGCCAGAATAGAGATCCATAGTGTGCCATCCTACCTCTAGGATTTTATTCAAAGCCGACAATTACTATTGTCAACTTATACACTTATATAGCCTGCTTTAAGATCTAATAACACACTATATTGTACTACAAGTTATAATTAACTATCCATTATAATTTAATCCAAACTAAATTGTGCCTAGATGTTAATGGCAAAATTCCAGCCGCTACTTGTAACTTTAATATTTTAATATTATATATCATCATTATTATTATTATTATTATTATTATTATTATTATTATTATTATTATTATTATTATTATTATTATTATTATTATTATCATTATTATTAATATTATACTACAACTAGTTTCAATATAGTAAACCTTCTCTTATAAACTGCCCAAATTTTATATATGTATATATATATATATGTATGTGTGTGTGTATGTGTGTATGTTTGTATATATTACTATTATTGTTATTATCATTATCGTTATTATTATTATTATTATTATTATTATTATTATTATTATTATTATTATTATTGAGTAAGAGAGCAGTGCATGCCATCAAAATTACACTGGGGGTACAAATATACGAAACTCGATATACTCATCAAGGCTACCCGTCTGATAAGGGTACACCAAGCACATGCATCACAACCATATGTGCGTGACATAGTGAGCTCATATCAAGATAAACAACGCATGACCTTGCGGGTGGGGCCCAGTTAGAATTTCTTCAGGTTGAGTAGCTCGCCCCGCTCCCTAAATAAATGACGTCTAAAGATGTTGAATAAAATACTTGTTTCCAGAGGTGAGTTATTCAAACTCCAAAGAATTCCTCTCAACACATGGCTATGATGCTCCCCCACTACTTCTGCTCGTGATCAGAGATGCACACATCGTCGGCCAATAAGGGACATGCTCAACTGGTTAAGATCAAACAACTGACAAGCAAATCTGTGGTATTGAGCAGAATATTTGCTGTATCCCATCTTTTATACCAAGACAAAACAAGGTACATGATAACACTTCCAATCAATTAAGATTGGAAATCGTTAGAACTACTACCTAGTATTGCATCGGGGCCTTTATTACTACTACTACTACTACTACTACTACTACTACTACTACTACTACTACTACTACTACTACTATAGTTATTCACGGTGTGCACGAATGTTTTACATTCCAGGTGAATGTTCTCGAAACCCAAGAACAACCAGTTTCCTTAGATATCGAGGAGCTTTCTTACAACCCAATTATTATGATCATTATCATTGCTATTTATTTTTAAGTTGCATGTTTGTTGCAATCACTTGACGAGACACACTCCGCGCCCTGGGGCAAGTGAAGATTAGGCGATGTTACAGTATAACTGAAAGTATAGGGGAGGGGAAGTGGCGAGGTAAGTAGAGAAATACCTGCATATAATACGATACAAACATTTAAATTAGTCGGGTTTTTCTAAGGATGTGGGTAACCTTAATGTCTGTCACGCTCAAGGATGTTCAGTGTGACACAGAATATGACAAGGTTGGACCTTTGAAATATAGGTGTGATGAGGTGCTGAAAAGTTTCCTGGCTTTAAGGGTTTTGTGAAAGGCCTGGCTGGAGGCCAGACCTTCTGAGTTCTTTTGCAGGGCTTAGAGAAACTGAAGGACCGCTGCAATAAGTGTGTGAAACTGAGAGGGGAATATGTTGGATAAAATCATTATTAACTGATCCTTCTGTATTTTCTTTTACCCAAAGCCAGGAACTTTTCAGCAACCCTACGTACGACTCATTTTTGTCACCTCAGTGAACTGGAGTAACGAGACATGAAAGTGTCTTGCTCAACGACACAAAGAACAGCCGGGGATCGAACTTGCGTCCTTACAATCGTGAGCCAAAAACCCTAACTACTAAGCCACACTTAGTTAATAGGGTATTATTGCTGACGGCGTAGTAGTAGAGGTGGTGGTACTGGTGATTGTTGTTGGCTGGTTGGTAGTAGTAGTAGTAGTAGTAGTAGTAGTAGTAGTAGTAGTATAGGTGTTTGCTGTTGCTGTGGAAGAAATAATGCTGTTATACTGAGATAGTGGTTGTGGTAGTGGTGTTTCCGTGGTACACGATGCAAGTTCATGGTGGTTACTGTGTGTTGGAGGTAGTATTTGAGGTGGAGGCAGCGATGTTGCTGATTGTTGTGGTGGTAGTGGCTTTTTCCGGTGATTGTCGTTGAGGAAGATATATTGGTCAAG
>NC_068992.1:40063178-40064820 GCF_001194135.2 Octopus bimaculoides | reverse complement strand
GTCTTAATAATAATAATAATAATAATAATAATAATAATAATAATAATAATAATAATAATAATAATAATAATAACAACAACAACAATAATAATAATAATTATAATAATAATAATAATTTTTGCCACAAGGGCAGCTTAGTGGAGGGGATTAAGTCGATTACATGGGACCCAGTGTGTAACTGGTACTTATTTAATCGACCCCGGAAAGAACAAAAGGCGAAGTCGACATTTCGTCGGTCTTTTACGTTCTGGCGACGACGTTAGCAATTATGATGATGGTGGTGATGATGATGATGATGGTGGTGGTGATGATGATGATGATGATGACGATGACGAAGTTAATTATGGAAAGTGTGTCGTAACATCGATAACACCACCATCACCGCCGCCGCCACCGCCACCGCCGCTGCCGGTGTTAAAATCGCAGATGTGGCGTTCTTGCCGTAAATATTTCGTTTGTTTATGTTTTCCTCTTGTGTGCGCGCACGCGTGTGATTGAGTGAGTGAATAAGAGAGAGAGAGAGAGGGAGAGGGTAAATGAATAAGTGAGTGTAATCGTTCCGTCTCTATGGTGATAGTCACACAAAATATTTTGTGAAATATGGCCACCATCTCCATCATTAAATGTTCTGTAATATTAACTTCGTCACTAAAATGGCGATCTGGAAGAATCGCTAACCCGCCGGGCAAAATGCTTATCGGCATTTCGTCCGTTGTCACATTCTGAATTCAAATTCCGCCGAGGTTAACTTCGTCTTTTAACCTTTCGGGGTCGATAAAATAAGTACCATTTGAACGCCAGGGGCGATTTAATCGACTTGGCCCCTCTCCACATAAAAAACTCCTGACTTTATGCCAAAATTTGAAATCAATATAAATTACGTCACTGAGGAGAAAGAGATGTGTTTGGTGCTACACAGTTGTAACAGACCAGTTTCCAATAGAATTAGCCCCAAATGTTCAAGATATGGCAGATTGTGTTGGAAAAGAGTCGAAAATGGAGAAATAATAGTATTATATTGAAAAATATAGTCTTTGATTTAAAACTATTTTTTTGCGTTTGTTTTGTCTTTTTAGTTTTCTGGATTTTTGAATTGCGGCCATGTTGCAGCACGGCTTTTAAATGTTTAGTCATTCATACCGCTCTAGTACACAAAAAAGGCGGGATGTTCACGGTTGGGGTGGCTTTGGTTGTAGATAGGACCTGTTTTCATTATGTGTGAGACTCACACACGCACGATCACACGCATATGCACACACGCATACACACACACACACAGAGGTTTATATATGTGTACGCGTGTGCGTATGCGTTTGTTTGTACGTATGCATGTATGCATGAATATATGATATTCATATACATAAACACAAACATACACACGCATAGACAAATATACATACATACATACATACACACACACATATATGCATGTGTTTACGATCGTGTACGACTATATGTATGTGTGTGTGTGTCTGTGTGTGTGTGTGTGAGTGGATGTCTCTCATTCTCTCCCTGTCTGTCTCTCATTCTTTCTCTCCCTTTCTCCATGTATATATATATACATGTATATATATATATATATATATATATATATATATATATATATATATATATATATATATATATATATATATATATATAT
>NC_068992.1:40060776-40063089 GCF_001194135.2 Octopus bimaculoides | reverse complement strand
TATATATATAAACACATACATACAAGCAAATATATGCCTGTACCTCTGTCTGTGTGTGTATTTATATGCCAGTAGTTAAGTAGATTAACAACCAGTGAATAAAAGTATGAATGAATAAATAAATAAATAAATACATAAATAAATGAATAAATAAATAAATAAAGAAAAGAGAAATCAATTAAAAACACCAACTACAGGAATATGTCTGTTCTGGTCTTTGACATTTACAGTATTATTGTTAATGGTGGTGGTGGTGGCGGCGGCGGAGATGGTGGTAATGGTAATGTTGGTGGTGGTGGGGGCAGCAGTGACAGTGGTAGTGGTGGTGGCGTCGTCGGCGGCGGTTGTGGTAGTAGTGGTGGTGATGGCTGGGTGGTAGTGGCGGCGATGGTGTTGTAACAAAAATTGTTTTCGTTGCTATTGAACCTATTGTTTATGTTTTGGTATTGTTGTTTGCCGTCGCCGTTATTGCTTTTGCTAGTGTTGTCAATGGTGATGGTCATGGTGTTCTTGTTCTTTTATTAGTGTTGTTGTTATTCTTGATGCTGCTACAACTATTATTGTTGTGATGATGATGGTGGTGGTGGTGGTGGTGGTGGTGGTCATTGTGGTAGTTGTGATGGTGGTAATGGATCTCCGTTGCTGGAGATGAAGATTCTATTGCTAGATCACCCGAATTAACTGTCCCTCAATCAACTTGTGAATGAACGAGCGAGAGAGCTTTCCATAAACTCGTGTACCCTTAACGTGATTCTCAAGCAGAATCGGTATGACACAGTGTTTGACAAGGCTGCTCCCTTTAGATTAAGGCTATAACCCATACGACAGTCTTCCATACAGTTTCCATATATTGAAATTTACTCACACGCTATGGAGGAACTCTGGGCAATAGAAAATTATGTCTACTCGAAATGCCACGCAGTGTGTTCGAACCCGAAATCTCGTAGTTGTGGAGTGGACTTCTTAACCATATGCCTACGCTTATATTGAAGATACCGATCGGGACGAATGCATAGGTTCCAATATTATTTTCCAGACATTTTCAGACGTGGAAGACATTTCCTTCGGCAGCTTTATGATAGTAGGGTGTAATTTAAGGACTATTTAGCTGCAATTATAATCAGATACAGGGATCACGTATAATTCCCTCGTCACCACTATTCAAGTAACGCAGCAGGGGCAGAGACAGAGATAAACTCTACAGAAACGAGAGGCAAAGTTTCATGCTCAACAAACGTAAACGGATGAAACCTTCCGCGATAGCTCGTGATTTTTACAAACCAACCTGAAAGCACAATGCTTAAGAGCTTCAATATTATACGAATTTAAAGCGGTGAGCTGGCAGAATCTTTAGCAAGTCGGGCGAAATGTTTAGCAGCATTTCTTTCGTCTTTGCATTCTGAGTTCAAAATAAATTGAACACCTAATAAGAATGAAACAATTTTGGCCATTCATATAAGCACAAGGCCACGAATTTATATAAGAACAAAGCCAGTAATGTATATAAGCACAAGGCCACGAATTTGTAAACACAAGGCCACGGATTTATATAAGCAGAAAGCCAATAATGTATATAAGCACAAGGCCAGTAATGTATATAAGCACAAGGCCAGTAATTTATATAAGCACAAGGCCAGTAATTTATATAAGCACAAGGCCAGTAATTTATATAAGCACAAAGCCTTGTGTATTTAGTTGATTAACTCGATTCCATTACCTGACTGGTAATTTATTTCATCGACCTTCGAAGGACGGAGAGCAAAGTTGAAAAGCAAGGTTGAACTCGACGGAATTTGAACTCAGAGCCAACCCCTCGTCCTCGTCGTGAGAGATGGAAACAGGTAAAGCTGGCTATGGTGGAGTTGAATGGGCTAATTACCCGTGCAATGGATTTTCAAATTGATTACGAAAACACAAGAAATATCACAAGCTACTATATTGGGCGTTCTATCGATTCTACCCCTCCATCGCACACGTGCTTGTAATTTAGGCACAAGGCTAGACAGCTGGAAAGGAGGGGGATTTGTCGAGTTAATCGACATTAGCACTTGGCTAGTACATTATTTTATCGACAAAACCATTTCCTACGACTTTTGTGCTCAGATACGCATAACTATTATCAGTATTATAAGAAAGAATCGTGTGTGAATCTTGTTAAGTTCTTTTTAATGGATATTTAAATGTGAAATTCTAATGTATTGTAAATAATTATGATGTACTTGATTTACAGGAGAGAGGGCAGGTAGAAGTATAGATGGGGAATAAACATATTAGATTTGTACACACATACACACAATACATACATATATATAT
>NC_068992.1:40060272-40060739 GCF_001194135.2 Octopus bimaculoides | reverse complement strand
AGAGAGAGAGAGAGAGAGAGAGAGAGAGAGAGAGAGAGATAGAGAGAAAGATGGGAAGAGAGAGAAAAGTAAAGAGAGGGAGATAAGGAAAAAGACCGTGATGACGGAGTAAGAGAAAGAGAGAATGAGAGTTAGTGGAAAGTAGAGTGCAGAAATTGCACCTAAATGTAGTTACACGTTTGTTACACACACACACAAACACACACACACGTACATATGGCATCTACTATGAACTTATGGTATAATAGTTATAATACATTATAAACTGCTATGCATCCTGCTGTGATATACATGTACACACATATATACACACACAAGCACATAGGCGTGAGTGTATGTGCATGTGTTTTTATTGTGTATATAAACACACTTACATATATATATAGATCTACAAATACATGTATATATTTTTGCATATACGTATACATACAAATATATATATATATATATATATATATATATATATA
>NC_068992.1:40057414-40058183 GCF_001194135.2 Octopus bimaculoides | reverse complement strand
TGTGTGTGTGTGTGTGTGTGTGTGTGTGTGTGTGTGTGTGTGTGTGTGTGTGTGTGTGTGTGTGTATTTGTGTCTGTGTGACTGTGTGTATCTGTGTTTGTCTCACCATCATCTGTTGACAACCGGTGTTGGTATTTTTACGTTCCCGTAAATTAGCGGCTCGCCAAAAAGAGACCAATAGAATAAGTACTAAGCTTACAAGGAATAAGTCCTGGAGTCAACTAAAGGCGGTGCTCCAGTATGGCCACTGTCAAATGACTGAAACAAATAAAAGAATAAAGGAATTGGAATTGTTTAGAAACACGAATTCGAGTCCGAAAAAATTTGTTCCTACGTATATTCTTTTATTCTTTAATTCTTTTATTCTTTACTTCTTTTATTCTATTATTCTTTTATTTCAGTCATTTGACTGCGGCCATGCTGTAGCACCGCCTTTCGTCGAACAAATCGACCCCACCCCACCCCCCGAATTTATTCTTTGTAAACCTAGTACTTATTCTATCGGTCTCTTTTTGCCGAACTGCGAAGTTACGGGGACGTAAACACACCAGCATCGGTTGTCAAGCGATGTTGGGGGATGGGGGACAAACACATACAGACACACATATATATATACGACGAGCTTCTTTCAGTTTCTGTCTACCAAATCCACACACAAAGCTTTGGTCGGCCCTAGGCTGTAGCAAAAGACGCTTGCCCAAGATGCCACGCAGCGGGACTGAACACAGAGCCATATGATTGGTAAGCAAGCTACTCACCACACAGCCAC
>NC_068992.1:40055606-40056481 GCF_001194135.2 Octopus bimaculoides | reverse complement strand
ATATATATATATATATATATATATATATATATATATATATATATATACATATATATATACATATATATAAGTATACATGTATAGACGGATAAATAGATAGATAGATAGATACACACATACACAGATATACACACTCACACACATGTATATGCGTGTGTGCGCGCGTGCGTTAGAATGCGCGTAATGGTAGGATCGATAGTACAACAGGCAGAATGCTTAGCGGCATTTAATCTCTCTTTACGATCTAAGTTCAAATTTCATTGAGATCGACTCTAACCCTAACCCTAACCTTTTTATCCTTTCGGGTCTACGTTTTTCTCTCATTTTGTCTCTCTTATTCTTTTGCTTCCTCTTCTCTCACTATTCTATTCTATTACTCTGTCACTCTCTCTCCTTCAATCGTCCTCCCTTGCTCACGTGACTCCCACGAGACCATCGGCCATCTTTCTTTCTCTCCATTCTAGCTGGAACAAAGAAGACGTGTTCGTGTTTGTCTCCTGCCCTTGCTTGATTTACGCGTTCGCCACCACAACCTCGTTTAGGTTTAGCAGCCGTTCTTGTTTATTTTCACTGTCCTGTTTGTGATACTTATTTTGACCCTCCGCAAAATTCCAAATTTTATTTAATTTGCTTTGCGGGAGTAACTGTTTTATTGAAAGCGTATATTGTTGTTAAATGCTCGAAATACGAAACTAGAAAAACAGCCAACAACTGATGAAGAGTCGTTCTTTATGTTGTTTGTTTCGTTTTCCATTTATGTCTTTCGTTGTTCGAAAGAATAGTTCATGCTATATATATATATATATAGATAGATATGTATGTATACGTAAAGATGTATGTATATATGTATTCATATTAAATTATATTATATATAT
>NC_068992.1:40052001-40054264 GCF_001194135.2 Octopus bimaculoides | reverse complement strand
ATATATATATATATATATACGGGCATGCGCATACGCACACAAACATACACATCAATACACATACACTGACATATACACACGCACACTCATTCTAACATACACACAAATACATACACAGATAGAAGCGGATTCAAACCCACAAAAGCACAGACACGATTACATTTACATACACACAGACACATTTTCATAAGAACCTACAAGCAGGCATACATACACACGAATACACACAGACACACACACACACAAACAAACAAACATACATAGACTCATACAAACGTACGTACACATATGCATGCATATTTACATGCGAACATATACAGACGTACATAGACGCAGACACACATATACATACACGCACATACATCTATATTCATACGCACATACGTACACACATACACACATGCACATGCATACAGACGCGCACACACATACATACGTACACACACATACACACACATCCGCGCACACACGCATACATACACACATACGCACATACAAGCATACACACATACATACACTCATACGCACATACCTACCTGCCCACATACACACATGCATACATACACACACACATACATACATGCATACACATACATACACATACATACACACATACATACATACATACATACATGGATACATACATATATACATACATACACACACATACACACACATACATACATACACACATCCATACATCCATACAAACATACATACATACACCCACATACATGAATACACATCCATACATACATGCATAAAGATGCATACATACGTACACACACATATACATACACACACATACATACACACACATACATACATGCATGCATACATACACACATACATACACACATACATACATACACACATGCATACATGCATACATACACACACACATGCATATAATACATACACACGTGACTATGTTGTATAATGTACGAGTCTTTATTGTCAAGTCAACCCTGATCGATCAAAGACTTCTGACCAAAGACAATCCAACCGTGACTATCCTGTTATTTTTTTTTACATTTTTATGCTTTCTCTGTTCAGAATGCACAGCAGTCATGACCTTTGTAGAGGCATATGACAATGGTCCCTGGGTAGGAAGGAGGCGTTCTCTAGCTAAATAATGTTATAAATCCTTCGCCTCCTTGTTAAAGTGTGATTCGAGGGTGGTTTGGTTACTATTTCTAGTATAGCGCTAGGTCAGTTCTGATCTACTAAAAAACAATGGATTCCAACCGTGACCATTTTGTCTTATCTTATTATCTCAATAAATCCTACTTGTTTTTAAGATGCCAGGTGTGATTTGAGGATGATTTAGCTACTATTTTTAACATTTCTAGTATAGAATAAGCTCAGACTTAATGCAGGTTATGACCAACGACAATCTAACCGTGACCACCCTTTCTTTTTAACGGTATCTAGTATTAGATTATCCAATGAATGTATCCATTTTTTAGGTCGGGTTTGAGGTAGATTTAGCTGTTGTTTTCACCATGTCGAGTGACCGCATACATGCAGCTGCTGTTGCTGCTATTGATGTTATTGTTGTTATAATAGTTGTTTAACACCAGGTCAGACGTAATCCTGTAGATTTATGTGATTTGAGTTAGATTTGGCTGCTATTTCTACCACATCGAATGACAAAGTGGTGGCTCCCGAAGCATTGTAACTCTGTACAGAGTATTTCAATGTATGTAAATGTGCGTGTGTATGTGCGCGCGTCTATATATACATGCGTGTATGTTTGTATGCATATGTATGTGCGTGTGCGTTTGTGTGTCTTTGTATCTGCATATATGTGTGAGTGAATGTGTATGTATTTGTGTATGAATGTATATACATATCTATATTCTCTCTCCCTCCCCCCTCTCTCTCTATGTATATACACATATATATATTTATATATTTAATCCTTTATATTGAACACTCAATATTTCATCTATTCGATAAGACATATTCCATATATTCAATAAGACTTTCAATACTTTATTTCATAGTACCATCCATTTTTATTTTATATTATATATTGTATATTATATTATATATTGTATATTCCATATTCTATATCCCACATTGGTTTTGCAGGAATATAAATAAGACATAAAAAACAGACAGTGTTGGAACTTTTTTAAACAAAATAATATATATATATATATTCTTTTATTTGTTTCAGTCATTTTGACTGCGGCCATGTTGGAGCAGCGCTTTTAGTCAAGTAAATCTTTGTAAGCCTTGTTAGTACTTATTCTAT
>NC_068992.1:40049738-40051239 GCF_001194135.2 Octopus bimaculoides | reverse complement strand
ATATATATATATATATATATATATATATATATATACGTACACACATATATATATATATACACACACATACACACACACATATATACATGTGTGTATGTGTACGTCTGTGTATCTATGTATGTTTATGAGTGTGTGTGTCTGTACGACACTAAAATATAAAAGAAAGCAAAAAAAAAGACAGAAAAAGGGAGCGGGAAACATTGAAAGGATACAAACTTGTGAAGAGGCCCCATTATAGTCACCACACCCACTTCCCAGCATTCCCTATTGTACTCACGCCATCGCCGGCGGCTGGGCGAATAACCTTCAAGAATGTCCCACGTGCCTGCTTGCTAAGCATTTCATTGGATGAGGGAAAATAGAAGAATCTATTTGTTAACTACTGTTTTGAATGTAAACCCCCCGATGATGGACAGACCGGATGCCTGGGCGCACGGCTGCGTCTCTATGGTGATCCATGCATACATCCACACTGCTTGTTTCAGTAATTTGACTGCGGCCATGCTGGAAGACAGCCTTGAAGCGTTTTAGTCGAACGAATCGACCTAAGTATTTTATTTTATACTGTTAGTTCTTCTGAGCGAATTGTCAAGTTACAGGACGTAAACAAACCAACACTGGTTGTCAAGTGGTGGGAGACGAAAAAATACAAACACAAAGATATACAGACATAGATATAAACACACGCACACACGCACGCTCGCACACCTATATATAGGAACAGGAGTGGCTGTGTGGTAAGAAGCTTGTTCCCCAACCAGACGATTCCAGGTTCAGTCCCTCTACGTGGCACCTTGGGCAAGTGTCTTCTACTATAGCTTCAGGAAGGCCAAAGCCTTGAGTGGTTTTGGTAGACGGAAACTGAAAGAGGCCCGTCGTATATGCATGTATGTATATACGTATGTATTTGTGTATGTGTGTGTGTCCCCTAGCATCGCTTGACAACGGATGTTGATGTGTTTACGCCCCCGTGATATAGCGGTTCGGCAAGAGAGACCGACAGAATAAGTACTAGGCTTACAAAGAATTAGTCCTGAGGTCGATTTGTTCGATTAAAAGCGGAGCTCCAACATGACCGCAGTCAGATGACTGAAACAAGTAAAAGAATAAAAGAATATATATATATATATATAAATATATTGTGAAGTATATTTTCCACCTAAATGTGGTGGACCCATACAGGACGATACTACCGTTGGTTATAGCCCCAGGGAGACATCTCCTCCAGCTGGCTACGTCTCGCTCAGAGATTTAATATTGATACAAATACATATAAACGTAAATATATATAAATATGAAATCAATTATGTTTATTAAATAATGTCAACTTTACGTTAAATAAACAAGAATATATATGTATATATACACACACATTCACACTCACACACACGCATATATATGTGTGTGTGTGTGTGTATGAGTATGTGTGTATGAGTACGTGTACATATCCATGTATGCATATATATATATATATATATATATATATATATATATATATATA
>NC_068992.1:40041960-40044864 GCF_001194135.2 Octopus bimaculoides | reverse complement strand
AGTGATATCATGTACATTGTTTTGTCTTGGTATAAAAAGATGGGCTACAGCAAATATTCTGCTCAATACCACAGATTTGCTTGTCAGTTGTTTGACCTTAACCAGTTGAGCATGTCCCTTGGTGGCTGACGATATGTGCATCTCTGATCACAAGCAGAAGTAGTGGGGGAGCATCATAGCCATGTGTTGAGAGGAATTCTTTGGAGTTTGAATAATTCACCTTTGGAAACATGGGTGTTTTGCTCAACATCCTTAAACAAACCTTATTCAGGGACCTTTTGAGCGGGATGTGCTACTCGACCTGAAGAAAATTCAAACTGAGCCTCACCTGTGAGGTCATGTGCTGGTTACCTTGATATGAGATCACCATGTCACGCACATATGGTTGTGAGGCATGTGCCTGGTGTACCCTTATCAAACGGGTAGTCATGATGGGTATATTGGGCTTCGTATATTTTATTCCAGTGTCACTTTGATGGCATGCACTGCTCTCTCACTCAATAATAATAATAATAATAATAATAATAATAATAATAATAATAATAATAATAATAATAATAATAATAATAATAATAATAATAAGGGATATTGAAGATAAGACAAACAGAGAAAAAAGATGACCGTGGATGACTAAACGTGATTTAAAACCGGAAATGGAGGCTCTAATCTGTTCTGCCCAAGAACAAGCACTAAGAACAAACTACACAAAATACAGAATAGACAACACATCAGAAAGTGATAAGTGCAGAACCTGTGGACAAAACGGTGAAACCGTATGGCATATTACCAGCCAATGTACGTCACTAGCCAGAATGAATATAAGAGACGCCACGACAATATAGCCAGGCTTGTCCATTGGACACTTTGCAACAAATATGGACTTGACAGAGAAAAAAATTGGAATGACAACAAACCTGAAGGCATCGTCGAAAATAGAAATGCAAAGATCCTATGGGATTTTATGACTCAGTGCAATCACGAGATTGAGAATAGGAAGCCGGACATAGTCTTAATTGAGAAAGAAAACAAACTATGCTGGATCATAGATATAGCATGCCCAGCTGACAACAAGGTATGCGATAAGGAAGAAAGAAAAGTTGATAGATATGACAGCTTAGCTTGGGAGGTAAAGCAGTTGTGGTCGATGAAAAAGATAGCAGTAGTACCAATAATTATCAGAGCCCTGGGGATATTGAGCAAAAATCTCGAGAAGTACGTGGAACAAATAGGGGTTGCAATAAGGGTGGAGCACTTACAGAAAACAGCACTGCTTGGAACCACTCGAATACTGTGGAAGGTGCTGGAAAAATAAGAATAGCTACCTTAGTTCACTGGTAGTGAACAGCTGACGCTGTAGTACATCTCCAGCGTTAGAAGCTGTACAAAGGCAATAGTAATAATAATAATAATAATAATAATAATAATAATAATGATAGTAATAATAATAATAATAATAATAATAATAATAATAATAATAATAATAATAATAACAATAATAATAAATCTTTCTCATTTTGGCTGAATGTAGATAATGAAGTCAATAATTTAGTCGGAGATATACTATGTGAGGAAGTAGAGACGCTATGGGCATGGCTGGAACGCTTTTGATGACTTATTGGTTCAATCAAGGCTAAACAACTATAACAACAACAGCAACGAAAAATGTCAGTTTGTTTTTCTAATCATTGATCCACCCATCTATTTACCCCTACATCCCTCCATACACTTAGCCATGTTCTCATTTATCGATCCACATAGCAACCCATCTAATCATTTATTGATTTACATATCTTTATCTATATCTTTGTGGCCATTAATTAAATCACTCTCCATGCTCCCTCTCTCTCTCTCTTAACTCCACACATGCTCTCAATCTTCCCCCCTCAATCTCCCTCGCTCCTCACACACACAAACACGCAAGCACACAAACACACACATACACACAAACACACACATACACACAAACACACACTCATAACATTAAACTGCATTTTGATGATTTTGTAATAACAGCTAACATAACTGATTATGCGGTAATTTACCTTTCAAATGTGTGGATCCGCATTTATCTGTATATAAAAATATGCTCGCATATATATGTATGTGTATGTGTGTGTGTGTGTGTGTGTGTTGTACATAAATACATATACATATCGATGCATACATATACATATATATTATTTATATATACATATGTATTCATATGTAAATATATATATATATATATATATATATACACACACACACACACACACACACACACACACACACACATATATATATATATATATATATATATATATATACACATATATATATATATGTTATAGGCGTAATATAAATAAATATAGACTTTGTGTAATTTGTATAAGTAGATATACGTAATATTTTTAATGCTTCCAGTCCATGTCATTATATATTATAATTTATTCAATCATATCACTAAATTTTCATCGAATATGGCTTCCTTTGAATCCCTAATACACACACACACACATACATACACACACACACACACACTGTACGTATATGTAATATAAATTATATATTATGGAGTGCATAATTTGCCTGCCTTTATCGTTTGTAGTAAGGAAGAAATGTATTTATTAACGCTAATGCTATTTATCTGTTATGTTGCCCATGCATGTATTTATTACAACATTTATCAAAGTGTCATGTATTATATCATATACGTTATATGTGTTGTTGCGTGTTGTAAAAATTAATTCGATGAATCATGGAATTTTGAATAAATCTATAGACGCTTCCTTCAGCACATTATATTGCATGAGTCTATGTTGTTAAATGGATTTATAGATCAAGCTTCACGTTATATATATATATATATATATATAGAGAGAGAGAGAGGTACATACATATATGTATATATGTATGTATATATAT
>NC_068992.1:40040612-40041596 GCF_001194135.2 Octopus bimaculoides | reverse complement strand
TATTTATCGGATAGCTTGGTGTTTCTTAATTCACTTGGTTAAAATTGGCGTCTTGACAGCTATGCCATTTAATAGCGTATTGTTAGAGAGTGGGAACAACTAACAGAACGTTCCACCATACAGTCCTGGAACATTTTTATTCAAAGCTGCCGTCAAAATACAGGACCAGATTCTCTTTTCTACTCTAGGTACAAGGCCCGAATTTTCTGGGGAGGGGACCAGTCGATTGATCGACTCTAGTACGCAACTGGTATTTAATTTATCGACCCCGAAAGGATGAAAGGCAAAGTCGACCTCAGCGGAATTTGAACCCAGAACGTAAAGACAGGCGAAATACAGCTAAGCGTTTCGTCCGGTGTGCCAACGTTTCTGCCAGCTCGACGTCTTTAAATACAGGACCAGATACTGCAATATGTTGAATTTCAAGAGCTCACAGCTCTTCACTATCCTTCCGAAAGAACTCAGAAACCTACATGGTGTGGATGTAGATGTCTTCATAAGTGACCTGAATCTCCTACTACCAAGAGTTCCAAATGTTCCAACTTCATAGCAGGAAGTGGGAATGAGGGGAGCAACATCAAACCCACTCATTAAGCAAAGGCGAAATATTAAAGGAGGGATAATGAAGGTGTAGCAACACCACTTGGCGGTGCTCTAGCATGACCACAGCCTTTGAGCTGAAGCTTTATTTTATCTTTTACTTGTCTCAGTCACTTCACTGCGACCATGCTGCAGCACCGCCTTGATGAATTTTGGTGGAACAAATCGATCACATTACTTATTGTTATTTTACCAACGCCTGGTACGTACTCTACCGATGTCTTTTGCTGATCGCTAGTCTGTGCGGACGTAAACACACCAACGCAAGTTGTCGAGCATTGCTGGGGACGGAACACAGACACGAAGATGCAGATGCACACGCACACAGACACACACACACACACACACACACACACACACACATACAAACTCATATATGTATAT
>NC_068992.1:40034715-40037373 GCF_001194135.2 Octopus bimaculoides | reverse complement strand
GTATGTATGTATGTATGTTTGTATGTATATGTGCAGTATTTGGAGTCGGTGTATGCGGAGATTTGTATGTTTTGTTTTCTGCGTGCATTCTCATGCATATAGTTACATGTTTAGATATAAATGCATGCATGTATGTATTTTCTTTTATGTATGTATGTATGTATGTATGTATGTATGTATGTCTGTATGTCTGTCTGTATGTATGTATGTCTGTATGTCTGTATGTATGTATGTATGTATGTATGTATGTATTAATGTATATATGTATGTCTTCTTTTATTATTAAGCGGTAGAGCGGCTGCAAGCTGGCAGCATCGTTAGCACGCCGAGCAAAATGCTTAGGAGCATTTCGTCCGTCTTTACGTTCTTCTAAGTTCAAAGTCCACCTACGTCGACTTTGCTTTCATCCTCTCGAGATCGATAAATAAGTACCGGCGGAGCACTGAGATCGATGTTATTGTGTTACCCATTTCCTCGAAATTGCTGGTTTTGTGCTAAAATTTGAAATAATTAGTTATCTATAGGTTACAAAGTCACTGAAGAGCTTAGGGTTTCATGCATTTGCAATGATCGAAGCTATTAGTCTTTTAGTCACTCTGTAACTTCTACAAATTAATAATAAATAAATATATACACTCATGCTTTTGAGTTGTATTTTCCTGTTTGTATCAGCAAACCCGTGTGTCTGTGTGTGTGTATTTCTATGTAGGCGTGTATGTGTGTATCATAACTGCCAAGTCACATCAAACGGCATTAGCGGACTGAGCACTCACATGGTGGGTTTCCATGTGACGAGTAGTATTAGCAGTAAATATGCTGTTCTGGACTAAAAAGGTGCTGGCCTTTGCAAAGGCATAACACCTAGCAACCACTCGGCCTCGGATTATCGGTGAAGGTATGGTGAGTAGCATCATGGTAGACGTGCCATCTCTGTGAAAGAATCCTTCACTGAGCATCGGTAACACGTAAAACTGGACAGTGGAATCCGCGTGGTCAGTAACCAAAGTCACACACTTCCTCAAGTGTATTCCTGCTGATGTCAGTAAACCTGGTGATTGTGAAAATTACTAATCAATGAAGGATTTTCATACGAATAAATCCGACCGCCTGATAAAGCTCTGAAATTTTGGCATTGGGTACGCCTTTTCATAATCTATTATAGGACTTGGCACTAGATCGAAGAGGACAACAAGCAATCTCGTAGTTCATAAATGAGCTTAATAATTAAAGCGATACCGTGCTATTAGTAGATTCAAACGTGGATATTTTAAATGAAAGACTTTGAAATCCGAGGACATAATACGAGTCCTAGCAACCAAGAGAGTAATGTCCAGGGGTTTCCTTTAATATTTTACTCCATCCACGATTAATATTAGCCGATGCTTTAAACCGTCTCCTTATTTCTAAACCCGGCACCATACTGTTCAGTTATCATATAACAAAACATATGAAAGATTCCCTGCATGTCTCTCCCAATACATATAGACAAGAGAGAAAACGGTGAGTATATAATGTTTTCAGACATGTTAGCAAAATTATAAAGAACGGAAAGCCATTCGATGCCAACATCATAGAGAGAGTGGGAGAGGAAATGAGGGCGAGAGAAGGAAGTAACCATCTTGCTTTTGTCTTGACTTTGTTTTAAATGTTCTTAGTTTTATTCTTATATTTTCAAAATCAATCACAGTTGATTTCATTTATCAGCAGTCACAACAAAAACAAATGCAATAACAATATTAACAACAGCAGGAACAACAAAAACAAGAATATAAACATAACAACTGTACTGAAGACGACAGCAAAAATATGATTTTGATATTGAATTTGAATCACGAGATTTGAATTTGAATCACACGCGTACATATACACACACATACATACATACATACATACATACATACATACATACAGACACCTTGTATGTATTGGTGTGTATATGTGTAACTGAAAGAATACGGAATAAAAAGAAGAGAAATCAAATCACATATAAAAGAAAAGAAAAGAAAGAAATAACAACGAATAAATAGGAAAAGTGGAAAATATTCAGAGAAAATGATTGTAACACTTTGGAAAATTATGGCTAAGGAGAGATTGTGTTTGTGTGTTTATGTAGGTGTGAGTGTTTATGTAGGTGTGTGTGTTTGTACGTGTGAGCTGTATGTATGAGTGTATAAATGTGTTTGTATGACTGATTGTGTATGGTGCTCATGTAAGTGTGTGTGTGTGTTTTGAAAAAGGAGAAAAAGAAAAAGTCGTTTTTTTTTATATATATATATTTTCTTCAACCACACTAGGATGAATCCAATTTTATGCTCAACGAATTTGAAAGATTATTGATTAACCATCGAACATCTCCCTTTCCACGCTCTTTCTCTCCTACAACCATAGTTTTGTCTTTATTTAGCATTATTGATATCTACATTAATATCTAACTACCTGATCATACGTATAATAGATATACATATGAGTTTGTCTCGATAATATATATATATATGCACATGCATATGTGTATATGTATACACACACACACACACACACAGACACACACACACACGCACACATAGACACGTACATATATGTATATATTCATATTTACATACACATATACACTCCCCCCGATAAAATATATATAAGCTAAAGAGAAGTTTTATATATATA
>NC_068992.1:40031116-40034292 GCF_001194135.2 Octopus bimaculoides | reverse complement strand
CCCCCCCATCATCGCTTAACAACCGATATTCGGCAAAAGAAACCGATAGAATAAGTACTAAGCTTACAAAAAATAAGTCCTGGGTGTCGATTTGCTCGCCTAAAGGCGGTGCTCCAGCATGGCCGCAGCCAAATGACTGAAACAAGTAAAAGAAAAGAATAGAACAGAAGAATATATATATGTATACACACATACACACACACACGCACACACACACACACATACACACACACATATACACACATTATTATATGTTTGTATGAGTTTGTATGTGTCTACCTATCTTAGGTGTGTATGCATATTTGCTTTAAAATGTGAATCTCTTTCTCTCTCTGTATATGTATGTGTGTGTGTATGCATATATATGCACACACACACACACACACACACACACACACACATATGTGTATATATATATATATATATATGTGTACTACTTAACCAGCAGATGTCAAATGCTATGGGAGTGTCCTTTATTGCAGTTAGAAATGCTAAACCTGTGATTCTATTTTTTTTTTCTGTTACCTATGATCCCATTTGATTCTTACTTTACTCCACTATTACATTTTTATAATTAAATATTATTAGCAATTCTATTAATAAATTTTTAAAATATTTTGAACATTGTACAACTATAAGCAATTTATTGCACGCAATTTTGAACAACAAAATCTTATATGGACGATTCCCAAGGGTCACTTGGCCCCCAGTAGAGAACTTTTGTGCTAAGCCCTCGAATCCTGTCATTTGTCTGAGGAAAGTAGTATTTTTCTGCTTTACTATTTTTCTAGTAATTTTCCATATATTTATGACTGCAGCCACGATGTAAATTGTCCGGAGGCTTGATACAGATTTCACTAATGGAAGATATATCCTGATGTTAGCAACTGCCGTATGAGTATTTTAATTTCCTTGATACATTTGTTACTCCTGTGCGAAACTAAAACCCTCAAAAACTCATAACGAGAAAAACAACATGGAGTACGAAACCCACACAAATATAGTAGATAAAGTGACAATGGTTTTTACATCTCTTCATGAATATTTCTATGCATATTTCTATACAAATACAGATTGATAAACACACCTTTTCGTACATATATAATCTTATCCAATTATACACACATACACACAGACACACATATACACATACATGCATACATACATACATACATGCATATATATATATATATATATATATATATATATATATATATATATATATATATATATCGAAATAAGCAACAGGATATCAGATGGTGATACAGTACGACCGTTTCAAGCGGCTCCATTTAATTGAACATGATGACCCCAATAGGCTTCATACGATTCTTGGAAGTGTAGTCCATTCTTAGCTACAATAGCTACAACATGAATTTCTTCCATCTTCTTGCTCTGTAAGAATATTTGAGAAAAATTATATTAATGTGTCTTACTGGTTAAAATTCTATTTAATTATTTGTGCAGCTGAAGATGGCAATACATTTAAATTGATGTAATGATTGCATTGGTCATTTAAATGGAGCCCCTTGAAACGGTCGTATTGCATCACTACTTGATATCCTGTTACTTATTTTGATTTTGTTCACCTTACTTCGAGCTGTTCGGATAATACCGGAATGACTTGGTGCTTCAACTTCAGTACCTAATTCAACTCAATAATCTCAATATATATATATGTATATATATATATATATATATATATATATATATATATATATATATATATATATATATATATATATATATATATATATAAACTTAGATATGTTTCGACCAAAAGTTGACCTGTGATTGTCTAAATCTTTTTTAAGTCAAGTTTTATTTATTGTCCATTCAAGTATTGAGTTTTTGTGGAGTGAGTGGTATCCAGGTATGGGTGGCTTATCTGGTATTCCTTGAAGAAATCTGTTCAGACTCCATTTAAAGGTGATAGGATCCTTTTCCTCTTTAATCAGTTTTAGGACAATGTTAAACAGGGCAGGGTCTGTTGAGGAAAAGAAATTATGTCGCAGTGTACCTATATGTTGTGATCCTGAATTGGGCAGGGGACTACGGCCTGTGGTCCCAGCCTTGGATGAACCTTGAAATTAATGTTCAGGTCGTTTGGGCAATGCTGGCGGTATATTCTCCACATCGTACAAATGATGTACCGCTCGCGGCGGCGCTGGTGAGAGTAGAGTTTCAAGGCTTTAAGGTGGTCCCAGTAATCTAGATCAGTCATGCCTTCAATTCCTTTAGTGAGTGCCCTATGGTGTGATTCAGTCCTCGGGATGTTTTGTTTTCTATGGGGAGACCATAAGGGGGAGTAGTATTCGAGATGTGGCCGTACAAAGGCGGAGAAAAAGTGGAATGATAACACCTTGTTCTCTGGACCGGAAGGTTCTAAAGATCCAGGAGCTCATCCTACGAGCTATATCGACGTTATTGTTGATGTGGGCACTCCAACTGAGATTGTTATCAACAATTACACCCAGGTCTCTGATATCATTAGATGCTGTGAGAGGTTCCCCTGAAGGAAGAGAGTATGGCTGTTTTAGTATAGACTTTCTTCCAAAATGCATCGGCTGAAATTTTCCCTCGTTCAGTTGCATTTTGTCTGCCCATTGACTCACAGCATATAGATCAGATTGGAGTTGATTTCGGTCTTCTTCTTCATTGATGATTTGCTGGAGCTTAGTGTCATCAGCAAATATTTTCACTTTGCAGTGATTTACGACGCTGGAAAGGTCATTTATGTAAATTATAAAGAGGAACGGGCCCAAGACAGTCCCCTGAGGGACACCACTGGTGACTTTTGTTGGGCATGAGTGGACTCCATCGACCACAAATTCTTGTGTTCTATTCGGCAGGAAATACTTAATCCAGTGTAGAAGTTTTCCACGCATTCCAACATTTGCCAATTTTGAGAGTAAGATATTATGGTCAACCCTGTCGAACGCGTGTATACGACAGGCTTCTTTCAGATTCCGTCTACCAAATCCACTCACAAGGCTTTGGTCCGCCCGAGGCTATAGTAGAAGACACATGCCTAAGATGCCACACGGTGGGACTGAACCCGGAACCATGTGGTTGGATAACAAGCTACTTACAACGTAGCCACTCCTGCTATGGCCTCGGTCCGACCAAAGCCTGTGAGTGGATTGGGTGGACAGAGACTGAAAGAAACTTGTCGT
>NC_068992.1:40026985-40028979 GCF_001194135.2 Octopus bimaculoides | reverse complement strand
TGTGTGTGTGTGTGTGTGTGTGTGTGTGTGTGTGTGTGTGTGTGTGTGTGTGTGTGTGTGTGTGTGTGTGTGTTGGAGACATCAATTTGTGGAATGGATGAAGGTAACAGTTAAAAGTAGGTAGATGTATTGGAGGCAGATGGAATTCTCCGTCAAGAAACGAATTAGAAGGTGAGGAATGAATATCTCAGGAGAGTGAAAAATGTCCAAAATTAAAATCTAAAGGGAGGAAAGGGAGCAACCCTGCAGCAAAGACACTGGTGGTCTCACTAATACGATATTCTGCTGCTTTACTGAACTGGATTGAGGAAGAGATAAGAGACATGCACTGTAAAACTAGGAAGGCGATGTTCACGTATAGGTCGCTACGTGCCGAGACAGTGTTGATAGGTTATACCTACGACGGAAGGAGTGCGGGAGGTGACTGGTATTCATAGAAGACAATTTTCTATTGACATCAGTCCTCTCCCTCACTTCTTCCCCACGTGATATAGAAAAGTGAGAAGCTACTCAGGAAGACTGGTTTCGGTTGACTGTGAGAGAAGAAAGAAATTGTGGAGACAGCAACACAATGCAAGAAAGGATGAAAACGGGATCGATAAAGAAGCATCTGGGCGAAAGAAATACACGGTCGGCATCTGAGGCAAACGCAGGACATCGCAGTAGAGAAGTCTTGATTATGGCTGGAGAATGGAGACCTTGAGAAAGAAACGGAAGGACCCGTAATGGCTGCTCAAAGCTAGTCATTGCGGACGAATACCATTAAGGCCAAAATAGGTAAACCTTCGGAAAGTGCAAAGTGCAGAGTATGTAATACGAAAGAGGAATCCATCATGCACATCATAAACTCTTCTTTGGCACAGAAGGAATTTAGATGCAGACGTGACACTACATTGAAATATTACGGCAAAGAGAATTTGAAGCAGGAGGAAAATGGTACGAGCATCTACCAGAAAGGGTAACAGAGAACGACCAGTACAAAGTTTTATAGGATTTTAATGTACAAAGTGATTGCGAAAATCGAGCTAGGCGACCTGGTATTATGGTTCTGGTTAAAGGGAGAAAAAAAGAGTGCATCATCATAGATGTGGCTGTATTTGCGGACATAAATGTAGAAGAGAAAATAGGAAAATACTAGGGTTTGGTTGGGGAAATACGACGACTGTGGAGGGTTTCTACAAAACAATCCCAGTTGTTACACGTTTCTTGGGTGTCGTTACTGATAAACTTAACAGCTCCCATATTGAGATTGGTCTAACCACGAGAGTTTCATTAATTCTGCTCGGTTGGCAACAGCAAGGATTGTAAGAAAGATCCTTGATGTCCAAGGAAACTGGTTGTGACCCGGTATCAAGGACATTGATTCCGAATGTGAAACATTCGTGCACACCATGAATGATAGTAGTAATAATGATAATAATAATAATAATAATAATAATAATAATAATAATAATAATAATAATAATAATAATAATAATAATAATAATAATCTCCTATACATGAAATGAGCAAATGGAGGAGGGGGACTGATAAATGTGAAACACTGCGTGTGTATCGAACTCGAGAGCCTAGTGAGACACCTTGCGCAAAGAAAAGAAACCTTGCTATTGACAGTTAGGAACTTTCTTCCTGCTTAAAGGAAGGCGGAGGGGTGATCTTCACGATGGATTCAGTTGAGAGGCTACAAAAAGGCAGATGGCCTGAGATTTTTGTGGGAGAGGGCCAGTCGATTACATCGACCCCAGTGTTTCACTGCTACTTTATCGACCCCGAAATAATGAAAGTTAATGTCTATCTCGGCTTGCTAACGTTTCTGCCAGATCGTCGCCTAAGATATTTTTTCTACTATAGGTACAAGGCCCGAAATTTGGGGGGAGGGGGCCAGTCGATTAGATCAACCCAGTACGCAACTGATACTTAATTTATCGACCCCGAAAGGATAAAAGGCAAAGTCGACCTCGGTGGAATTTGAACTCAGAACGTGATGACGGACG
>NC_068992.1:40025935-40026752 GCF_001194135.2 Octopus bimaculoides | reverse complement strand
ATCGATTAGATCGACTCCAGTACACAACTGATACTTAATTTATCGACCCCGAAAGGATAAAAGGCAAAGTCGACCTCGGTGGAATTTGAACTCAGAACGTGATGACGGACGGAATGCCGCCAACAATTTTGCCGGGCATGCTAACAATTCTGCCAGCTCGCCGCCTTAGATATTGTAAATATTGACCTTCGTTCCAGGTTACAGTCATGGCTTATTGTTAGGTGGGAATAAAGGTCGAAGGTCAAGGGTCGAGGGTCATAATTGTTATTGAAGATAATAGAACAAAACAGAGGAGAGGGAGAAAGAAAAGGGAGATAATAGTAAATGGAAAGATAACGAGAAAGATTAATAGAGAAAGATACCAAGAAAGATAAGGGGGACAGAAAAGAAGAAAAGAAAGAATGAAAGAAGGAAGAAAGAAATAAAGGAAGGAAGGAAGGAAGGAATTAATTGTTTCCAGTGACAATTGCAGCCAGTAAATATGTCATCTGGATGATGAATCTCAAACAGTGCTTCTATAATTTAACAAGTTAAATAATTAACCACTTTTAATTTTCAATATGATGTTCTCTTATAACCTTGATTGATTTTTCGTTTGATCTGTAAAGGTTTCCAAACAATTTGCCAAACATCTGCGTCCGCGTGTGTGTGTGTGTGTCCGTGTGTCTGTGTATATTAACACACATGTATATAAGTGTATATGTGTGTGTGCACAAACAGTGTGTGTGTGTATGTGTGTGTGTATATATATATATATATATATATATATATATATATATATATATGTATATATATGTGTGCGTGCGTGTGTATGCAT
>NC_068992.1:40023901-40025693 GCF_001194135.2 Octopus bimaculoides | reverse complement strand
ATATATATGTATGTATATACATATAAGGATAGACAGCTACATAGACATAAACGTTTATATATATATATATATATGCATATACATATAACATATATATACATATATACACATATATATATATATGAGTGTGTGTGTGTATGTGTGTGCATGTGTGTTTGTATATGTGTATATACACCACATATTACTATATTGAACACACACTCTCTCTCTCCGTCTTTCTGTTTCACTATATGTATACGTGTATGTGCAAACGTACACACACACACATGTGCACACGCGCACATACACACACACACATACACACACATCCAGTGTTCCTCCAAGTCGAACAGTGTTCAAGTGTTGAAGGTTTACCGTGAGGTAATTGATCGATACATTATTCGACGTAATGTTATTAAAAAGCCTGTCCCTCGGGATCGAACACATTATTAAGTAATCGGTATTTATGACTACAGGAATCAATCCCTCATTTATGGACCCATTTGTTCCCTGTCAAATATCCGCCATCTCTCCCCTCTCTACCTCTTCTATCTCCCCCCCTACTTCTCTCTTCCTCCGCCTCTCGTTTCCCTACATCTCTTCCCGCGATCCCATCTTCCCTGTAAATGCCTCTCCACGCATTCCTTGAGTATATCAGCGATTCAGTGTGTGTATGTGTGTGTATGTAAGTGCGTTGGTACGAATGTGTAAATGTGAGCGTATAAGTGTGACTGTATGAACGTCTGTGGAATAAGTCTATGCATGCGTATGTGGGTTATGTGTGCATGTTTGTGATATATATGTATGTGCATGTGTTTGCCTGATATGAGTGTGTGTGTGTGTGAGATTCTGTAAGTGTGTTATAAGTGTGATATCTGTGTATGTGTATTTTAAGTATGTGTGTTTGTGATGTCTATGTGTGTGTGTGTGTGTGTGTGTGTGCGTATGTGTAAATATGTGATGTGCGTGTGTGTTTGTATGTATCGTTATGTATGTGTATGTTTGTGTAAAAGTGTTATGTGATGGGCGCATGTGAATCTGTTTTATGAATGCTTATGCGGTATGTAAGTATATATGTATGTGTGTATGTGTGTATGTGTGTGAGTGGGTGTAACTATGTAAGAATGTGTTTGTTCATATGTGATGCCTTCGTGGGTCTATGTAAGGGATGTGTGTTTATATGTGTACGAGTGTGTTTGTGTGTGTATGAATGATATATATATATATATATATGTGTGTGTATGCGATGTGCTCATGTGTATGTCTGTGTGTAATACGTGCGTGTGTATCATGTATGCATGATGTATTATGTGTATATGCATATTGTATATATGATATGTGTATGCTTGTGTATAGTTGTGTACGTGTGTGTGTTTGCTTACTTGTAACGTGTATGTGTATGTATGTAATGCTATGTTTGCATGCAATATGAGTGTGTGTGTGTGTGTGTATGCGAGAATGTGTATGCATGTGTGTGTTTGTGTGTGTATATGTGTGTATGTCTGTGTGTGTATGTGTGTGTGAGTGTGTGTGTGTTTGTGTGTGAGTGTGTGTGTGTATATTTGTGTGTGCATGCGTGAGTGTGTGTATGCGCGCGTGTGTGTATGTTTGTGTGTGCATGTCTGCGTGTATGTTTGTGTGTGTATGTGTTTGCATGTGTGTGTGTGTATGTTTGTGCGTGTGTATGTGTGTGTGTGTATGTGTGGGTGTGCGTGCGTGTGTGTATGTGTGTGTGTGTGTGTGTGTGTGTGTATGCGTGTGTGTGTGTGTGCTGAGAAACAGGTGATTCTTCTTCTGAAGTTGGTCGTCGAAT
>NC_068992.1:40021175-40023650 GCF_001194135.2 Octopus bimaculoides | reverse complement strand
AGGGAGAGAAACAAAGAACGCTATATATGTGCGTATGTATACAGGTTCACGTTGACACACATGCATGTGTGTATGTATATATATATATATAGAGAGAGAGAGAGAGGGAGAGAGAGAGAGAGATAGAGAGAGAGAGGGAGCAACAGAGTGAAAGAGGGAGAGAGAGAGTGAGAAAGAGAGAGAGAGAAGGGGGTAAAAGGAATCTCATAAACCTGACCGAAGAGCATGAAACGAATTTGGTCCTTACAATTAAATGCGCACTCGGCCACACGCATACACATACAGAAAAAACACATAGATAGGCACATGCACATAGGCACATGCACATACGCACACAAATACACATAAACTAATAGGCTCAGATACATGCACATGCGCAATCACGCATTCTATCTCAAATTTCTTTTGACAAGATACACAAAGACCCTATATTTCAGGGTTGGATGACTCCTAGTTGTAAAATTCCTAACTATCCCCAAATTCATTAGAAGCGCAACTTAAATAAAATGGTTTGAACTCGGAATTGAAACCGTTCCTTCGTCTCTGTTTTACATGAATTCCTTTCTGTGCTCATTAATGTCCACTACTTGTATTATATACAACGATACACACCAATGCACTTGTATATAATAAGTTATATTCCACAATACACACAAATATTTTATATACAACCCATAAACATAATACACATCAATATTATATATACACACTAGTATATTATATCTCATTATACACGTCAGTTTATTAAAGTTGGTACATTATTTACATTATTTACATTATTTATATTTGACTGATATTTGTCCTCATCCTGTTTGTTGTTAACACAACGTTTCGGCTGATTAACCCTCCAGCCTTCATCAGGTGTCTTGGGGAAATTTCGAACCTGGGTTCTCATTCCTAAGGTATTTTTCGATGTTATTATTATTATTATTATTATTATTATCCAGGTTACTGCCTGGAATCGAACTCAGAATCTTGGGGTTAGTAGCCCGCGCTCTTAACCACTACGCCATATGTCCGTGGGCATATGGCGTAGTGATTACAAAATGTAAATAATGTAAATAATGTACATAATTCCTCATCTCTTAAATATAGAATGTATTAAAGTTGGATTTAACATTTCCATAAAACAAACCGTTCTCCACCAATTCTTCTTACCATAGCAGTAATGTGAATCTTCATTTCTTCAATATTTATGATACTAAACCTGGCACTGGTGAATTCTTTAATTCATTGAATCATGTTCCTTGGTTTGGAAACCGATGCCACTCTCATAAATCTCTACCAAAAATGTTCACTCTGTTTAACTTCATGGTGGATTTGTCTTTCATCATTTCAGGATTGATAAAAAATCGAAAGACTGCTGCAGTTAGTGTGTGAATCTGAGAGGGAAATATGTTGGATTAAATCATAATTAACTGATTCTCTTGAATTTTCTTTTACCCAGAGCCAGGAACTTTTCAGCACCCCCCCCCCACCTCGTATCATGTGAACTTTCAGCTGGTGTCCTATATGATTCTGCATGAATACAACAAACACTCATTCTCTAAATTTAACAGGACACCCTAGCAAACACCTTAGAACTATAAGAACTAGTCAATCATTGACTTCTGAAGCAGTTGCCATTGGACTGCATCAGTGATTAGGTAGCAGTGGTAGGACGAAAATTTTGACACTTTATAAATATATTTAAATTTGAAATCATTTTAACAGTTTAAATGGTTCATCTACAATGTAGAAACTTCAATTCCGAGATAGTGTCTCCAATCAAGTTATTGGTATGTTGTCTGCAATATTCTGAGTCTCTTTTCTGGGAATATCCATCAACTAGTGATAGTTATAGTCACTGGCACAAATAGAAGAGTACTGTCGAATTAAATTATTCCTATTTCAAATGCACCAAAACTACATTCATTTCAGCTTCCAAAGCTGACGAGAGAATTCGCCTTATAATTGTCAGTTTCCGTTAATAGGTTCCTTGTCTTTTTTTGATATTCCCTCCTACATACATACATACATACATACATGTATACAAGCGTATATACACACAAATACGTACACACGTGCGCGCACACACACATACACATATACACACAGTACCTGTACACGATGATGTAACAGTGGTAACTTATAATAGTTGTAGTAATGGATATTGTATTTAAGAGACACAAGACTTATTAGTCTGCCTCAAGGTCTCGGTTGACAAAATGGGAAAGGCGTTGCCTCGGAGGATAATGAGGGAGATGCACTGGTGCAGCCGCTCCGCCTCAAGGGGCTCGCACTGATGGCAGCGAGCAGGGATGTATTCCGGGGACCAAGAACGCCAGAGCTTACGTCTGCCTGTAAACAAAAATACCTATGGAACCGTGTACAGTATATTCTATATCTCTCTCGATTATCGATTTGCGATTCTACTGATGTTTAAAAAATAAATCATATATATATATATATATATATATATATATATATATATGC
>NC_068992.1:40016384-40018024 GCF_001194135.2 Octopus bimaculoides | reverse complement strand
TATATATATACACACACACACTCACATATTGTGGCACTCCGTCAGTTACGACGACGAGGGTCCCAGTTGATCCGATCAACAGAACAGCTCTCCACAGACACGTATATGTATGTATGTATATATGCATATCATATACATATGCACGCATATATATAGATGTATGCCTGTGTGTTTGTATGAATACGTGCGTCGTGTATTTATACCAAATTTCACAAAGTAAGCATATATCTATCCAATGTTATAGAGGAAAGCATTTATTCAGAGTACTGTGAGATGTGATTGGTTCTATGGCTAGCGATGTGAATTAGCCACATGGCCCGAAACAGACAGATGGATAGATAAATATATAAATAAACAGGTAGATAGACAGACACACACACACACACACACATACACACACACACACACACACACACACACACATATATATATATATATGTATAGATAGATAGATATATAAATAGATATTGTAGTTGGCATCCTTTTGTCTTGGGAGACAATGGAGTTGCGCATAAACTAATGCAGTCTGGTTTTTACATTTCATGTCCTCTCCAGTTTTGCGCAGGCCTGGGCTAGATGTAAGAAAATCCTGGGTAGCCCAATCGTCAGGATACCTCTCTCGACCTTGCTGACGTAGCCCAAAGGAGTGCAGAGCATTACGTTTGGCACCAGCTTAGTTGCAGGAGCTGCCGGAAGAGTGTCGAATCGAACACTAAACAGCCAACGGGGCTCCACTCCGGATTTCTTTGAAGGTTGTCTCCTTTCCGTAGACGTGCATAGGGGCCCATACCGGGTACTGTCAGCCGGAGTCAGCTGAGACCGGGACTCGTGTCAGGCAGGGTCGTCGCTCCCCGAAGTAGCGAAGAAAATCGCTAACGGCTACCTAAAGATAGATAGATAGATAAACAGATAAATAGATAAATATACACAAGGATAGATAAATAATATATATATATATATATACACAGAGAGAGAGAGAGAGAGAGAGAGAGAGAGAGAGAGAGAGAGATAAAGAGAGAGAGAGATAGATAGATAGATAGATAGATAGATAGATAGATAGATAGATAAACAGATAAATAGATATACACAAGGATAGATAAACAGATAGATATATATTCAGATAGATACATGGATAGATAGATAGATAGATAGATAGATAGATAGATAGATAGATAGATAGATTGGTAGATAGATAGATTAGATAGATTGGATGTTATTATAAGGGGTGACGAGTAATAAAAAGGAAGCATGTGAGAGTGAACAGGGGAGAGGGGGAAGAAACAGTAGTGTGAGAGCAAAGTAGGGCTTGATAGTGTATAAAGGGAGAATCTTAGAAAGTCTATATACGGAAGTTTGTGCTCGCACGCGTGTGAGTGTGTGAGTATGTGTGTGCACAGTTTTGTGGGTGTTTGTATGTGCGCGTATGTTGTACGTTTTTGCATGTGTGTGCTTTGTGGCTGGATTCTGGTGGAAGTTTGAAAAATGCCGGAGGAGTGTACGGTCCATATCCCATGAGATTTCACACAACACACGCACTCACAGCTATGCACACACACACTCACATACATAAATATGTATGTGTGGACGCGTGTAATAATGTATGCGTGTAATAATGTATGTATGTGTGTCTATACGTATAT
>NC_068992.1:40011376-40015250 GCF_001194135.2 Octopus bimaculoides | reverse complement strand
TCTCTCTCTCTCTCTCTCTCTCTCTCTCTCTCTCTCTCTCTCTCTCTATCTATCTATCGATTTATGAAGCTATATATATATATATATATGATTAGGATGACATATTGGTTTTAGAGAATTGAGTGTCTTTCACAGAAAGCTCCCCGTATAGATTCGGCTATCAAATCACATAGTAATGAATTACAAAGTGTGTAACGACAAATATCCATGTAACTGAAAATCCTGAATATTTGAACGATAAAATTTTTCTGCGAGGAGTATCTAAAACCATAATTACAGTAGGTATGAGAGGTGAATATATAATTCTTTAACCACATGACTTCCAAAGGGTTACTGCTGTTTCGCAACCTTAAACGTGTTGTTGCTGATGTTCTCGTGTCCAGCGACGTTGTTTGCTGTAACTCTCTACATGGTAAAGTAATGTTTGAGTCGAATTTCATTACAATCTTTAATAAAAGGCTCTCTGGAACAATTCATCTGAAGGTTAACCACTTATTTAACAGGGCTGGTATTTGTGACTTCAAAGTCGATAGCTTTCATAGTATTTTTGATGAATTTTCTCCTACGCCATTTATGAGTCTTGTCACTTCATGTGTATGTATGCATGTATGTATGTATGTATGTAATTATGTATGTATGTATGTATGTATGTATGTACATATAGTCCACAGATGAAATCCAGAGCTTGTCCGTATAGACGACACTTAGTAGCGCTCAAAAGATTCAAACTTAGACTCGGAATGTTTAAAGGGGACCGATTCCACGAGGTAAAGAAAGGCTATAAAAGGGATCAAGTTGAGTGGATGTAGAGGCAATTACGTGGATAAACAAATCAGACACATCAAATATATTAAATATTCTGATTGATGTACAACATTAATCAGTTTTCTTTGAATTCTAGCTATTACTAAAATAATATTTCCTTTCAATTCATGAGCCGAAATAGCAGAGCCGTGAGAGTACCTTTATTTTTTCTATTTTTTTTTTCAACACTTTTATCGACCAAACTGTCGGCTGTTTTTACACATGATTGGTTATAATGAGCTTCCATTCTTCTCTTCGCTGCGCCTTTCTCTTCCATTTGTGTTCCAGTTATTTGACTATGACGTCTTCTCATCACCTAGAACATCTTCCGACAAATCTTTTCCGATCTCTCGACCCATCATTCAACGACTGCTTGAACACACTTATTATCTTTGAGTCTTGTGACGTTTCCGGCTCCACGGAAATTGTACATTCGGTATTCCGCGACCACATCGTTCTCTCCGCTATATTTTCGATTTACCAATGGTTTTCTAAACATGGATTTTTTCATGACTCTTTGCATCATGTCATTGATTTTTTTTTTTCCCTTCCTAAGTTGCCCACATCTCATTTTCATTTAAGAACTCATGTAGGATGGTGTTATTGAAGAGATTGCTGCTTTTACCTTGAGATTTCAGCTTTCATGTCCCGCCACAGGAAAACAAAAATACCTTGTGATATTTGGTGAGTTTCTTTGTATTATGTTTACTTCGGATTATTCCATCTTAGTATTTTTTCCTCGATTACAATATCCGCCATGCTTCTCCATTACTTCAAGCAGTCAACTTGAGTTTGAGGTAGATTTAACCATTGTTTCTAGTAGGCCATGCGTACCCGGTCCAGGCTCCCGTTTGGCTTGATGTAATCATGTATTACGACATCTGTCTTCGGATTAGAACCGGAGAAGTTACTGGCATTATCCGTGACTAAAATAATTAAAACAATAAACAACTATATCTATTCATGCGTATCAATGTCTTCACAACCATGTGTCCCCAGGTTCGTTCCTACTACGTGGTACTGTGGGATAGCTTCTACCTCAACCTAGGGTAGCGGTTCTCAAACTGACCAACGCCAGCAGACTCTCACTCCAGTGAAAAGATTTGAAAGATTTTGGTACACCATCTCCTCTCTATCAGCAAGAACACAAAATACAGTTTCCTCTCATACAATTTTTGTGTCTTTGTCATGAAGTTAGATATGCCTAAAGATGAAGAGGCCATTTTAATTCTATTAAATATGCCACGTTGTCCACCTTTCCTGGAATCTTCACAGCTCCTTCTTCCTCAAGACTTTTCTCTGAGAAACACTAACCAAGGGATTGACCCTTAACAGTGAACATAGAGAGATGGAAACTACCAGGGGGTCTACATTAATAATGCAAAAGACCAACCTTGTCTTTAAAGAGAACTCAATAATTCTATGTATTGAAATTCCGCTGAGGTCGACTTTGCCTCTACAGAGAATCGAACGCTGTACCTCTCAAATTTCGGCTAGGAATAGGGTTAGATTCCTTGTAGAGGCTGGCTGGCCGCTTATTTCCGTCTTCTGAAGGGTATCTACCCGATTTTCTAAGCTGTCTTCACCACCATCCTGCGTGCGAGAATTCCTTTATTTTATGCGGAACACCGACGCACTCGGCGCTCATAAATTTGTTCAGAATATACGGGTGAATTGCTCAGCGGTATTTCGTCTGTCTTTACGTTCTGATTTCAAATTCTGCCGACATCGACTTTGCCTTTCATCCTTTCAGGGTCGATAAATTAAGTACCAGTTGCGTACTGGGGCCGATCTAATCGACTGGCCCCTCCCCACAAATTTCAGGTCTTGTGATTAGAGTAGGAAAGAATAATTCTATGTGTAATTTTCATGCCTTAGATAAAGGAGGAAAAGTGGAGCCTGTTTTAAGGGTTTCTGAGATGGGGGCGAGGAAGGGTTTCACTTGAAGAATGGAGGTCTGACTTCAATGATTCCAACGGAATAGGGTCCTCTAAAGACACCAAATGGGCTGTAATTTAGACGATTCTTCAATGTCTAAGGAACAGCATTGATCCACAATAGTAACACATTTGGAAGATCCATTTTTCTATCTATCTATCTATATATCTATCTATCTATCTATCTATCTATCTATCTGTCTGTCTGTCTGTCTGTCTGTCTGTCTGTCTAACTATCTATCTATCCATCATCTGACTGTCTGACTGTCTGTCTATCCATCCATCTATCCATCCATCCACATAGTCAGCTACACGGATCACAAACTTGTGACGTGTACGCTAGACTTAGATTAGACACATAGGCAGGGTCCCAGCTACTGGAAACTAAACGCGTCATTCCCATCGAGACAGGTTTTCAGAGACTGGATTAGCACGCTAGTAAAGAAGGCTTTGACGGGAGCTATCATCAACAACAAATGGTGGTTTGCCCTCAAGAGAGAAATAAAAACAGAAACGATTAGGTATAGCAAAGCACTCGCCATAGATAGAAATAGAACAGAGGGTGACCTAGTTAAGAAGCTAGAAGAGGCGATTAGAAGTGGCTTGTGTCCGACGTTTTGGCGGCGAGTTTAGCCCTCTACCAACACTTCAACGCCAAACACCAAGGGTGTGTTGTCAGGGCTAGGGTGCGTACTCTAAGGAACGAAAGTGTTGGAGCCGCGCGAGAGGCCCGGGTGGCGGAGGTGCAACAGGGCAACAAAGCCACCATTCGGTCCGAGCTACTACTGCAGAAGTTGGCGACGCTAAGGGGCATCCGCGAGAACTGCGATGCGGGATGAGCGTGTCTGCATACTCGGACGACATCACCCTCATAGTGTCTAACCAGAAGCTAGAACTGGTCGGCGAAACACTGAAAGAAAACGAAGCTGTAACATGAGCGACAATCAACAGGGAAATGTCGGTGAATTTGCGGCTCGGCACGTGGAGAAGCGAGCACCTCCGTTGTGGGACGCTGGACCGACGGTCCGTTCGGGTTGCTCGGGGTCTGGTTTGGTCCTGACCTTCAAACGGAGAACTGGAACAAGATAACGAGTAGGGTGGTCACTCTCGCCTGGCAATGGGCCGAGAGGAAG
>NC_068992.1:40008550-40011276 GCF_001194135.2 Octopus bimaculoides | reverse complement strand
ACACCAGTTGTCAGGCGGTGGTGGGGGACAAACACACATACACACATAATATCTATCTACCTATCTGTGTGTATGTATGTCATTATTCAGTTTTATTTCAAGATTTCTTGCCAATAGAGAAAGAGCCGGTTTCTAACCTAAATCCAAGGCTCCTTCATTGGAATTTCAACATCAACAACAAGATATTTTTGTTTACATGTATGTATGTGCACAGATTTGTATGCTTTGTTTTATGTATCTATTCTCATGCATATAGTTGCATATCTAGACATGCTCATGTATACTTAAATGATAAACTTCTGGAAAGTTTTACAGACTTTTACAGTTCCAGTGATGGAGTGGATCTGTTGTTCGAATTTCTCCTTTCTGGTTTTGAGAAGCATAATTTCTCAAGATTGGTATTTAGGTAGTGTGTTACATATCCCAGGATCCCATTAATTACAGGTATAAACCTGAATTTGTAATCTGGATAGAGTAACTGCAGATTTCTCAATAGTTCAGTGTAGGTATTCTCTTTTTCACTGATCTTCAGGTTTATGTTAACATCCACTGGGCAGCATGTATGTAAGTATGTATGTATGTACGTATGTATGTATGTATGTATGTATGTATGCATACGATGGGCTTTGGTCAGCCTGAGGTTATAGCAGAATACACTAGTCCAAAGTGCCATACAATGGGACTGAACCCGCAAATGTGTGGTTGGGAAGCAAACCACACAGCTACTCCTGTGCCTTTACAGTTATTTGCGGGAGTACACTCTTATTGGTAAATGTTGGAAACATAACAACAAAACTAGTTAAAAGTCGGATGGTTAGGATGTAAGTTAGCGTAATGGTTAGAATTAGGGCCAACTTTCTGACAAACTTTGTTACCCGTTTTAACATGCCCACCTAGTTCTCTTCGGATACCTTTAGTGGAGTTTATTTTATTGGAGGTGTAAGGTTCAAATTTCCACTTTGAGGCTAATGTCCTTCCTTCCACTAGGCTCAAGGACTCTGAAAATATATAAGATATTCGGCACAACCCTTCCCTCTCGCTCTGACGAAGTTGTGAAAAAATTTAGTTAAGCCTGCAAAATTGATAGTCATTAACCGTTGTACGTAAATGTTAATAACTCAGGAACCGATGATGATTTGGTTAATTAAGCTGAGATGAAATTGGAATTTAATCAACTAAGAATAATTGACTGCGTTAGAAAGTGTAATTAATTAACTGGTTGATTTTTACTTTTAATTTATTATTATTGATCAGTTCAAAGAGTTGGGGCAGTGACCGTCTGCTTTTCGGATCATATAAATCTGAAATGGGGCGTTGATGAGGTTAACAAAGCTAATGTTTCATTTGAAATGTTGCAGGTCAATAATGAAGAGGAAACATGGAAAAGAAGAGGGGTTCAGACCAATTCAATCATAAGAACTCAATGTATAATTAGCGATTACGAGGGGAGGAAAAAAAAGTGAAAACAGCCAAGGTATTTTTACAGCCGGGGCGGCTGGGCAAAACAATTTCTAGGACCATTAGTATTTAGTTACTGACAGCGATTCTCAGCATATGTAGATTAATGTTAGGGCCCTAGATTCTTGCTCCCACCCCAAGAAACTTTCTGGACAACTATGCATGCCTTATGAATGTACTCAGTCCAATGAGTGGGTTTCTAAGCTTGTCATTGGGAATTGTCAAATTCAGAGAATGAGCAAACGTTGAAGAAAAACAGAGGAAAGAAGAACGAATAAGAATACAGTTCAACGTTGGGGGGTTTGATTGTTAAATAATGTTTATGAGTTTAAATATGTTTATCAAAGTGGGGTGGCATTTGAAGGTTGGGGAGAAGATATGCAACATATCTCTGTGCATATCAGTAAGGTGTGCTTGTTGGAAATTAGAAGAAATTTAGAGTAGGGTTAATTGTAGCAGAAACTGTTGAAGAGATGTCCTCGCAAGAGATTAGGTACTCTATGAAATACTTTCCGGCAGGTCATTGTCTAGTTTCATTGTCCGGTTAATGGGAACTAACTCGGGCTAATTGGACTGAGACGTGATGTATTAGAGACTGAAGATTATTTGTGAGGAAGGAATTGATTAAATTTTAATTGATTTAATTTGATAATCGATTAATTGTTCGCAATAAAGAATAATAAATTCACGACATTTCTGAACAACAAAAATAAAGAAAAAATGAAAAGAAAAGCGGAAGATTTCAGGGTTAAGTTTATTTATTATTGACATTAGATATTATAATAACGCACAAGAAGGCGGTGAGCTGGCAGAATCGTTAGCGCGCCGGACAAAACGCTTAGTGACATTTCTCCCGATTGCTTGTTTCTTTCTTGTACAATTTTCAAAGAGTATATCACATCAATTGTCTCTCTGCCACTTAGAGTTTCAGGGTAAGCATTTTATACAAAACTAATAACCAATCTATTTAGGATATAATGACGTAGGATTATATACAAATGTGCATAGGTACACATATATTTATATATCAAAACACGCATACACACATGTTGACGCATACATACACTCACAAACAAACAAACATATATATATATATATATAGTCTCACCGTTCACGCTGAATATCTGATGATGTAGATACGTTCTACGCTCACAAAACTTTGAGTAATGTGGGGCTATGGAAGTCTCTTATTACATACATGTAACTTCAAATAAACGAGCTGAGAGCTACATTCTTTTGCCTGATCTCTCTCTCTCTCTCTCTCTCTC
>NC_068992.1:40006471-40007980 GCF_001194135.2 Octopus bimaculoides | reverse complement strand
TGTGTGTGTGTGTGTGTTTATGTGCTTGTGTTTGTCCCCCCAACATCGCTTGACAACCGATGGTGGTGTGTTTACGTCCCCGTAAATTAGCGGTTCGGTAATAAAGACCGATAGAATAAGTACTAGGCTTACAAAGAATATGTCCTGGGGTCGATTTGCTCGACTAAAGGCAGTGCTCCCGCATGACTGCAGTCAAATGAGACTGAAACAAGGAAAAGAGAAAGAGAAAGACTGATATGTAATATTCATATACATCTTGCCGGTTTTCTGATAATAGCTCCGAATCGCTTTCATGGCTCGCCTCAGTTCCTGACGTTGTTTAACTGCAAGTCCATCCTAGCCAAGTACGACAACAACCGAACATATTTCATCCTTGACTGTTATATTCATTTGCACGTCTTGGACCAAATACTCCAACGTAAGGGAGTATCCTAAGAGGAAAGCGCCTGCTGTTCCTAACAGAACAGTGTTCGAGCGATCATATGTAGGCAGCCATACTAACCCTTTGTAAGGATATCAAGCTATAGATGTCATCTGGAAAGTGGTTGGAGAGATGGTTTTCTGTTTCCAAGTGTGGTGCAGCGTTATATCTGACATCGGAGGTCGAAGGTCGCTATTATATATTATGGTAAGGGCTCTGCAGAGACTGTGTATAATTAAATTTTATTTGTCTATTATATACTTTATTTCATTTTATTTTTATTTTAATTTATTAATTTTTCATTTATTACTTTGTACGTTGTTAGTGCTGATTTCGAATCTTCCCCTGGGCAAAACGATTAAGCCAGTAAGTAAGAATAATTTCAGCGACAAAAACAACAACGACAGTGATAACAGCAACAACAACATAAACGGAAAAAAAAATTATAAAAAAAAAGATGAAAAATACAATGGTGCAATGAAATAAATGGAGAAAAAAAAATTTACAAAGTATATAGCAACCTATAACAACAATATTAATGAATCCGACGTCGTCAGCAGAGTTAACGATGACGATGATGAAAACTAACAAAACAAACCATCAAAAACAACCGTTGCAATAACAATTTAAAAGTTATGAAAATTGCCTTTTAATAACGAAATATATGGATATATATATATATATATATATATATATATATATATATATATATATGTATATATATTTGCATGTATATATATTTGTATGTATATGTAGTTAGTGTATATTTTTACGCAGCAAAAATGACTCATGACAACTATATAAATTAAGAGAGCCCATTACCAGGGAAAAGTACAAGGGTTTCAATAGTGTCAGGTATACAATAACACACATATACATACCTATATATATATAAATGTGTGTGTGTGTGTGCGTGTGTGTGTGTGTATACATATGCACACACATATATATACATGTACGAAGGTAGATATGTATACGTGTATATATATGTATATGAATATACACATATGTATACATATGTACATATGTATATATATATACATATATATATACATGCACATATATATATATATATATATATATATATA
>NC_068992.1:40003601-40005469 GCF_001194135.2 Octopus bimaculoides | reverse complement strand
ATATATATATATATATTTATATATATATATATATATATATATACATATATAGCTATAGATATAACATATATATATACATATATGTGTATATATATATGAATATACATATATATATATGCATATATATGAATATACATATATATATATATGCATATATATGAATATACATATATATATAGGCATATATATGAATATACATATATATATGAGTATACATATGGATGTATGTATGTATGTATGTATCTATCCATGTATGTATATATTCATCTATCTATCCAACTATGTATGTGTGTGTGTGTGTGTATCACCAACACTATCGCTATGATGTAGTGTACTTTATTTTTGACAATATATAAGCCACGTCCTTCATTTTTTGTCTACAATACAAATTGAAGGAATTTGTTTAGGACAGAAAAAAATGCAAAACACACACACACACGTGTACGTACGGCACACATATACATCGCCATGTACGGATGTAGGTATATGAATATAAACGGAGATGTAGATGGTTAAACCGACAACTAAAGTGATGTGTTAACAGCGAATACATTACCGTAAATATCAAACTAAAGGCATCCATCTTTTCCTCGTACCCTCTCCAACACTAACACCGTACCCCAAACTTACAAATGGATAACAGCGGCAATAATGGTAAATATATTCGCGCTAAATTGTACAAAATACGGCTCTTCCAAACGTATATACATACATATAATCATGTATTCTATACATAAATACGCACATACATAAAGAATCATATCCAGAGATGTATGTGTGTGTGTATGTGTGTGTATGTGTGTGCTTGTATATACACACACACACACACACACACATATATATATATATATATATAATTATATACATATATATACACATACGTAATGGATCGATAGTCAGATATGCAATATATACATACAAACATAAGTGTATATATATATGCGTGTGTGTGTGTGTGTGTGTGCGTGTGTGTGTGTGTGTGTACACATACATACATTTATATGTGCATACATGCATACTGACACACATACACATAATCCGTATATACAATTACCTCTCTCACTCTCGGTATATATATGATTATGTATATCTGTATGTATATGTGTGTGTATATCTATACAAAAATTGCGTTGTATATTAAATATTTATGTTTATGCGTATGTTTTTATGAATGTGTACGTGTGTATGTGTGTATGTGTGGTTCCCAATATAATAATATACACGGCATTAATGCAACAACGCCCTAATTGTTGTATAATTCCAAAACACAACGTTTTAGTGCAAAATGTTTGCATCAATATATCAACGTATCCACAATAAAAATAAAACTGAAAAAAGACTATGTGTGGGTATCGTATAATTATGCTGTCATAAAAAAAGAAAAACATTGCTGTAACCATATAAATATAATAGAGACCTATTGGCATAATGGTTAGGGTGTTACACTGACAATTTAGAGATCGTGAGTTCGATTTCCTGTTGAAGCGGTGCATTGTGTTCTTGATCAAAACACTTCGTTTCACGTTGCTCCAGTCCGTTTAACTGTAAATAGGTAACCCTGCGATGGACTTGGGGGTAATATGTTGGCTTGCTCGCGTCACCAGCCGGGTGGCATCATCATTCGAAGGCTAAAACGATGCAAAGTGCATTGTGACTAGCGACGTATAATAACATCCGATGTTCTGATCGCTTACGTGATCTCGTGAATAGAGACATATATTTCGAGTGGGAGCAGTTTCAGTGCATCTTAAGACATCTTATGCAAAGTGACTTTTGCTATAACCTCGGCCATCCGTCTAATGCCATGTGAATGAATTTGGTAGACAGATATTCACCAGAAGCCCGTCATATATATATATATATATATA
>NC_068992.1:39999884-40003509 GCF_001194135.2 Octopus bimaculoides | reverse complement strand
TATATATATGAGAAGTATTGGTATCTAGAAGACCCAAGATGGCAGGTAAGGCTATGCAAGTTGTATGGGAGAACAGTAGTTAGAGTCTCGGTTCGTAATAATACGAGTGAGGAGTCTAACGCAGGTCTTGTGTGAGCATGTATAAGTTGAATAAAACGAGACAACAAAACCAAGGCTGTGGAATTTATAGGACATTAATTAATAGAAAGGTAGTCTTACACCTGTTTCTGGGATTTTAGGGACATTCCTTCGTCAGAGACGATATGAGAGAGCTAAGTAGAAGGAAATAGTAGAGTTCAATATAAGGAATTATTTTGGAAAAGGATGGATATAGGAAGAATAAAGGGAAAAAAGAATAAAAATGAAAGTAAAAATATATGCAAGATGTTACAGTTGCAGTTCCATTATCCAAGGAATGTGCCATGTAGAATGGATAAAAATGCTTCTTGTCCATGGTATGTAGATTCCAATTGGATTTCATATTTTGTTATTACGAGTGAATAACGTGGAGACATAAATTCCACGTGCTGTTCATTCAAACCGGGTCTTGACACCTACCTTCTCAGACCTACACTATAATATTATTCCAAAAATAAACAACCACATCATTGAAATTTCAAAGCTACAAGATAATGCATGATTAAATGAAAACAATGTCAGGAAATAAGCATTACATTTGATAGAGAATGCTAAAGGGTTATAAGAATTTAAACTGGCCATCTCTTGCTCAAATATTTTATCTGTTTTATGCTCAAACTAACCAGATCTGGCCTCTTAGACCTACCCTACAATGTCATCCTAGAAATAAACAATCACATCATTGAAATTTTAAAGCTAACAGATAATCTATGATTAATTCAAAACAATGTGAATAAGCATTCCATTTGTCAGAGGAATTCTGAATGCTAAAGGGTTAAATGATTCTAATGTTTATTTTTGGAAAATTCTATTTTTCTACGTTGTTTTATTTTATTTTTCTTATTTTTATTTTATTTTGTTTGTTTTTTTGTTTGTGTTTTGTAATCAGTGGTCGTAGTACCTATTAAGGACCCTAATTTTGTGTCAAATAGTAGAAGAGGGTCACATGGCAAAGTTATACAAGAATCAGAGAAAGACTGACCCCGTAGGCACGAGTCAGAGTCCCACCAACGTGTGGTCACGCCTTGATGTCATGTGAACCAGTACCTCTGTCTAAGGGTTCAGTCCCCCCCCCTTCGTGCATCTAGGGTAAGTTCGAGAGGGTAAGAGACTAGCAGAGTAAACAGTAAATAAATCGCCACAAGACGAGAAACCAATTCCTACGAAAAAATTACACCCTGAATCTTTAGACTTTCGCATGAAAGTCTTTGATTACGGCGTCTGTAGATATGGCAGACGAAGAGAGAGAAGCAACATTTATGGGTCCTGCTAATAAGAATTCTCAGAGAAAGACTGAAATACACATTAAATTATATTTGCGTCTCTTAACAGTGCATAGGAAATACATTTACCGAAGTGGTATTCCGCACTTTGAGACGAAACTCAAAGCTTCTGAAGCTGTGTTGGGTTTAACATGCAAATAAAGAGTATTTGCAGAGAGGTGATCCAAAATAATCTCGGTGTCGCAACCCCTTCTTTAGTGCAACAGGCTGCAATTTCCTAAGAGAATTGTACTAATTAGCCGCCACCAACGGACACTAGATGCATCAATAATTAAGGATTTGACAACTCACAATCCAGTTATTGTAGAGAATCAGTCATGTCTTACTGCTGGGCTGGCGATTCTTAGGAGACATCTCGGTCAACTGTTGAGGTTATTACAACCATGACGGCGGCGGTGACGGCGGCTATGTCGACGACGACGACGACGACGACGACGATGATCATGATCATGATGACGATGAGGATGATGATGATAATGGCAATGGTGGTGGTGGTGGTGGCTGTCGCGATAGTGACGATGATGATGTTGATGATGACGACGACGACGTTGATGGTGGCGAAGGTGGTGGTGGTGGTTGTGTGGTGGTGGCGATGATGATGACGATGGTGATGACGGCCGCGGTGACAGCGGCTATGATGATGATGAGGATAATGACGACGATGATGATAACAATGAGGATGATGACGATGATGAGGATGGTGGCGGCGGTAGTGGTGATGGCGTTGATGATGATGATGATGATGATGATGATGATCGCGACGACGATGATGATGATAACGACGGCGACGACGACGACGAGAAGGAGGAGATGGATTGTGGCGACGACAACAACGACGATGACTATACTGGTGGTGGTGGTGGTGGTGGTGGCCATGGCGATGACAACAACGACGTCGACGATAGATGAGACTAAAGTAAAAACTAGAATCCCTTCTCGCAGCTGGTGTAAGTAAATCACAGACCGCAGCTGTAATTACAGTTTTAGAATAATAACAGGGACCAGGAGTTCTTTTCGTTGCTTCATTAATTCTAGCTTAATTAACGCAGCATGATTAAGCAATTAGTTAAATATTTTATGTCGTTAACTTAATGTTTCTTATTAACTGCATCATTATGTTTAGGTTGACAGATTTATGGTTGGTTATATTAATTTAAGCAAACATGGCACCGTAGTTAAGAGTCTTGTTCTTGTAACCACCTGGTTTTGGATTCGATCCCGCCGTGCGGCGTCTTGGATCAGTGTCTTCTATAATCCTGGGCTGACCAATGCTTTCGGAGTAAATCTGGTAGATGGAAACTGTGTGGAATCCCATCATGTACATGAGTGTGTATGTGTTATCTCTGTGTGTGTATCTGTGTATGTGTGTATCTGTATCTATGTGTGTGTATCTGTGCGCGTGTAACTGTGTGCATGTGAGTGTGTGTATCTGTATGTGTGTGTGCGTGTGTGTGTTTGTTTGTTTTCGTCCCCCACAACCGTTTGACAACCGGTGTTAGTGTGTTCATGTCCCTGTAACTTAGCGATCAGCAAAATAACAAGTATGAGACTTAAAAAATAAGTCCCTGTGTCGACTAAAAAAATTTCCAATGCAGTGCTCCAGCATGGCTGCAGTGAAATGACTGAAACAAGTAAAAGAATAAAAGATATAGAGGTCAAGTTCTTCATTGGTCAAACTTCTTGACCAGAAAATAGTTTGGCCCTCATCACATTGCAAACTGCTATGATTCTTAAACTTACATCGGTCCGCTGTTCCTCTGTTGTGTGGTAAGAAGCTTGCTTCCCAGCCACATGGTTCTGGGTTCAGTCCCACTGCGTGTCACCTTGGGCAAGTATCTTCCACTATAGCCTCGGGCCGACCAAAACCTTGTGCGTGGATCTCACAGACGGGAATTGAAAGAAGCCCGTCGTACATGTGTGTATGTGTGTGTGTGTGTGCGTGTGTGTGTGTGTGTGTTTGTCTGTTTGTGTGTCTGTGTTTGTCCCCTCACCATCGCTTGACAACCGATACTGGTGTGTTTACGTTCCTGTCACATTAGCGGTTCGGCAAAAGAAACCGATAAAGTAAGTAGTAGGCATATAAAGAATTAGTCTTGGGGTCGAGTCGTTCAACTAGAGGCGGTGCTCCAGCATGGCCGCAGTTAAATGACAGAAACAAGTAAAAGAAGCAAAGAATAAAAAAGACATACAGCATTAAGATAAGT
>NC_068992.1:39999030-39999511 GCF_001194135.2 Octopus bimaculoides | reverse complement strand
GCCGTGTCGGACCAACTTCATACGGATGTTTAAAACCATTAATTAATTAAACAAATAAATAAGAAAAACTAAAGCCCAACCGCAACGCAGTTTTCGGACTTTCTTTTCTTTTTCTTTTCGTTCTTCTTCTTTTCTATCACTACGATCACCACCGCCATCATCATCATCATCATCATCATCATCATCATCATCACCATCAGCATCATCACCATCAGCATCATCACCATCACCATCATCACCACCACCACCATTGTCGTCATCGTCCTCACCATCACCTTCATCATCACCATCGTCACCATCATCATCACTACCACCACCACCACCATTGTCGTCGTCGGCATCATCATCAACATCATCATCATCATCATCATCACCATCACCATCATCACCATCACCATCATAACTACCACCACCACCATTGTCGTCGTCATCATCATCATCATCACCACCACCACCATTGTCGTCGTCATCATCATCATCA
>NC_068992.1:39995662-39998875 GCF_001194135.2 Octopus bimaculoides | reverse complement strand
ACAGCACTGGACAAAGTGTCTTGTCGTTTTTCTTCCAGCCCTTCACGTTCTGAGTTCAATTCCACCGAAGTCGACACTGCTTTTCAACCTTTCGGGATCGATAAAATATGTATTGATTAATTGGGAGTCTACAAAACTTCAGGCATTATGCCTAAAAAAAGAATTATTATTATTGAGTGAGAGAGCAGCGCATGCCATCAAAGTGACACTGGGGTAAAATATACGAAGCTCAATATACCCATCATGACTACCCGTCTGATAAGGGTACACCAGGCACATGCATCACAACCATATGTGCGCGACATGGTGATCTCATATCAAGATAAAATTGCGTATGACCTCACAGGTGGGGCTCAGTTAGAATTTTCTTCAGGTTGAGTAACCCATCTCGCTCTAAAGGTCCCAGAATAAGGGTTGAACGAAACACTCATGTTTCCAAAGGTGAATTATTCAAACCCCAAAGAATTCCTCTCAACACATGGCTATGAATCTCCCCCACTACTACTACTCGTGATCAGAGATGCACATATCGTCAGCCACCAAGGGACATGCTCAACTGGTTAAGGTCAAACAACTGACAAAGCAAATCTGTGGTATGAAGCAGAATATTTGCTGTAGCCCATATTTTATACCAAGACAAAACAATTATTATTATTAGGCACAGCCGACATCTTCTTCTTCTTCTTTTTCTTCTTCTTCTTCTTCTTCTTCTTCTTCTTCTTCTTCTTCTTCTTCTTCTTCTTCTTCTTCTTCTTCTTCTTCTTCTTCTTCTTCTTCTTCTTCTTGTTAATATTATTGTTGTTGCTGTTGTTGTTAGTATTATTATTATTAAGGCGGCGAGCTAGCAGAGTCGTTAGGATGCCGGGCGAAATGCGTAGCGGTATTTCGTTCCTCTTTACGTTCTGAATTCAAATTCCGCCGAGGTCGACTTTGCCCTTCATCTTTTCGAGGTCGATAAATTAAGTACCAGTTGTGTACTGGTGTCTGAACTCATCTACTGGCCTCTCTCCCCACATCCCAAATGTCAGGCCTTGTGTCTATAATAGAAAGGATCACCATTATTATTATTATTATTATTATTATTATTATTATTATTAAAAGATGAAAGGTTAACTTTGCCTTTCATCCTTTTGGGGTCGATTAAATAAGTACCAGTTACACACGGGGGTCGGTGTAATCGATTTAATCACCTCCCCCAAGTTGCCCTTGTGGCAAACATTTGAAATCATTATTATCGTTATTATGAGTAGTAGTAGTAGTAGTAGTAGTAGTAGTAGTAGTAGTAGTAGCAGCAGCAGCAGCAGCAGCAGTTGTGTCGTTGTTGTTGTTGTTGTTGTTGTTCTTAGTGCTGTTTGCCATTTCACTCGTCTCCTTCTCATATGGATTTCCAAAAGACAATTCGAATCTTGCCCCACTCACCCTCATCTCTTCCCAGTCTCCCATTATCACTGTTATTACTATAATTATCGTCATCGTCATCGTCATCGTCATCATCATCATCATCATCATCATCCTACTCAACATCAATGGCATCAAGTTTAATGCCATTATTATCATTGACATCATCATCATCATCATCATCGTCGTCGTCGTCATCATCATTATCATTATAATCATCAACATTGCCAGTATTGTCTTGCAAAAATGTTTTTATGCCACAGAAAGTAGTAGCAATAGTAGTAGCAGTAGTAGTAGTAGTAGTAGTAGTAGTAGTAGTAGTAGTAGTAGTAGTAGTAGTAGCAGGAGTTCTGGTAGTACCATAATCATCGTCATCATTATCACCATCACCAACAACAATAACAGCTGTAGTAGTAGTAGTAGTAGTAGTAGTAGTAGTAGGAGGAGGAGGAGGAGGAGGAGGAGGAGGGGGAGGAGTAACAGAATCATAATCATCACCGCTACAATGATCCTGATCGTCATAATGTTCCTCCTTGTCTCCTCCTCTTTCTCACCATCAGCATCATCCTCATCATCACCACCACTGCCACCACCACCACCATCATCGTCATCATCATCATCATCAGCAGCAGCAGCAGTAGCGTTGTCGTCGTCGTCGCCGTCGACGTCATCTTTGTCTTCGTACAGTTCTTGCTGTAGTTATAATTATCATTTTGGTCAGATTACACTCTCATATCGAAGTCATAACCATCATCATCATCATCATCATCATTATCATCATCATCATCATCATCGTGACTATTATTAATCAATCATTAGGGATTCAGTTTGTAACAAGCCACCTTTTAATTAAGACATCATAAAATATTTGTCAAGTGAATGTTACAAGAAGTACGGAGCGACACGCCACTAATCTGCATTCAATTCATTTGAAAAACCATCCAGCAAATGCACTGAACTGTGTTCAAATTCACATTCACTCTCACCCCACGCCCCACAAACCCCCCTTTCTCTCTTTCTATTTTTCGGTCTTTCTGTCTTTCTTTCATTCTTTGTTCCTTAATCTCTTCTTCCTCTCTCCCTCTCTCCCTCTCTGTATCTCATCACGTTTTTCATGGCCGCTCTCTTTTCAGATTTCAGGCATTATCCACTCTGTATGAATGCATGTATGCATGCATGCATGCATGTATGTATGTATGTATGTATGTATGTATGTACGTATGTATGCGTGCATATAAATATAAATGCAAATGCATATATATACACATATATATACATACATTTATATATATACAAGCGTATATATATACATATATATATACATACATTTATATATATACAAGCGTATATATATGCATATATATATACATACATTTATATATATATGTATATACACACGCGCACACACACACACACACACACACACACACACACACACATATATATATATATATATATATATATATATATGTATGTATGTATGTATGCATGCACGCATGCCTGTATGTATATATGTATGCATGCGTGCATATAAATATAAATATAAATACATATATACATACACACATATATATACACACACACACATATATATATATATATATATATATATATATATATACATACATACATTTATATATATACATATATATACATATATGTATACATAAATATACATGCATGTATTATATGTATATGTTTGTATATGCTTGTATGTATAATCGGTGAGTATTTGAACGTGGAATATGCGTAGGAGTGCCAAGACCGTGGAGGAGGAGGCAAGAGGGATGTGCATGGTGGGAGGGGGAGATGTGT
>NC_068992.1:39994594-39995405 GCF_001194135.2 Octopus bimaculoides | reverse complement strand
ATATACTTAAAAATATAATATATTTTTATACACAAGGAGGAGAACATTGACAAGAATCCTTACAAGACTCCTTAAAACCCAAATATGAAAAGAGAATTCATGAGGCACGTTCTAGTGTTATTATTGGCGTGCCTCATGAATTCTCTTTTCGTATTTGGGTTTTAACTGGCCTTTTTAGCTTGTAAGGAATCTTAGAAATGGTCTCCTCTCTGTGTAGAAAGATATTTTATACACTCTGATATATTTTAAAATATGTTATTTCTTTTGACTTTTATTTATGCATGATAACGACTAGTAAATAATTATTTTGATTTATTACCCTCATATTTACGAGTTTGGACTATGCACCTGTTATAATTTAACCATCCATAGTCTGATAATACATCGGAATAACATTCTTTCCTCAGATATCCCTAGGAATTGATGGAGTCGCTGCTATACACACATACATACACACACACACATACACACACACATGTATATATATGTACATATATATATATGTATGTATAATTTAAAAATAGGATAAAATCTTTATAAGAATTTATCAAGTAGTTAGCGTGAAAAACCTCATAAGGGAAAAATTTATTAATTATTCCCTTTAAATATAATTATTTATATCAAGAGCATTACTACACATAAATGTCTCACTCTAGGAGGGACTCGTAAAGTTAAAACTACCATAATAAACATTTATTATGGTAGTTTTGACTTTAGGTATCCCTCCTAGTGTGAGGCATTTATGTATAGTAATGCCTTTGATATAAATATATGTGTGTGTGTGTGTGTGTGTGTCTGTGTGTGTGTGTGT
>NC_068992.1:39993484-39994494 GCF_001194135.2 Octopus bimaculoides | reverse complement strand
TGAAAGCACGTTATAAAAATAAAACTACTGAATAATAATAATAATGATAGTAACAATGCTGATAATATCTAAAATACCTTTTCTTGGCATCCAAATACCACCAACAAACAAATTTTATTGATATTATGAAAAAATATAACTCTGCTGCACTAATAATTTGTGTATTGAATACTTTCTAATCGACAGTTGCTCCGACAGACTTTTATAAATATATGTGTTATTTCTTTACTACCCACAAGGATGAAAGGCAAAGTGAACCTCGGCGGAATTTGACCTCAGAACGTAGCGGCAGACGAAATACCGCTAAGCATTTCGCCCGGCGTGCTAACGTTTCTGCCAGCTCGCCGCCTTATAAATATCTGTTTACCTGTATGTATGCAAATATATATATATATATATATATATATATGTGTGTGTGTGTGTGTGTGTGTGTGTGTGTGTGTGTGTGTATGGAAGACAGGAGAATATCTATTGATCGCTACAATTGTTTCGACCCATCGTGGTATACTGGACATCTGTTTTAGGAGTAGCCGTCCGTGTAGATGTGTTTCCTCATGTGATTACAGGATGTATCTCGTTAAAATAACATCTGTTCCGCAAGATTTCTTCTTGGTTACGTGAAATTAACGTGAAATTAACGTGCAAGTGGCTGATCACTCCACACATATAGTACCAATAACGTAGTTCTCGGGGGAGGTTCAGCGTGACCCAGAGTGTGACAAGGCTGGTACATTTGAAATACAGGTACATCAGAAACAGAAAGAAAGAGTGAGAGAAAGTTGTGGTGAAAGAATACGGCAGGGTTCGCCACCACCTCCTGCTGGAGCCTCGTGGTGCTTTAGGTGTTTTCGATCAATAAACACTCACAATACCCGGTCTGGGAATCGAAACCGCGAGTCCATGGCCCTGACCACTAGGCCATTGTCCCTCCACTATTAACTAATATACCATCCGATGTATTAACTAATATATATACGTATATATATATATATATATATATATATATATAT
>NC_068992.1:39992960-39993474 GCF_001194135.2 Octopus bimaculoides | reverse complement strand
TATATATATATATATATATATATATATATATATATACAAATATGTATGTAAATATATACACAACGGTATAATATACGTAATATTCATATATTAGATATATGCACATATGTGTATGTGTATATGTATATAATTGTGAATAATTACATATGCTACATATTATATGTCTATATAACAAGCATGGGGGTGGCTGTGTGTTAAGAAGCTTGCTTCCCAGCCACATCGTTCAGGATTCAGTACCACTCTGTGGAAATTTGGGCAAGTGTCTTCTTCTATAGCCCCGAACCGACCAAAGCCTTGTGTGTGGATTTGGTAGACGGAAATAGAAATGAAAACTGTGGAATATATATATATATATATATATATATATATATAATCGTGCCATGCGGACATTTATTGTGGTTTTAGAGTCAGGATTTGACTGCTATTTTTTCAGCGTGGTGGTATCTCTTGATACCCTGTATTATAATTTTAAATAATTATTACCTTTGATGGTTTTTATTCCCATGCTGACCAC
>NC_068992.1:39991278-39991947 GCF_001194135.2 Octopus bimaculoides | reverse complement strand
TGTATATATATATATATATATATATACTTGTGTGTTTGTGTCTGTGTTTGTCCGTCCACCATCGCTTGACAACCGATCTCGGTGTGTTTACGTCCCCGTAACTTAGCGGTTCTGCATAAGAAACCGATAGAACCAATACCAGGCCTACAAAGAATAAGTGCAGGGGTCGATTTCTTCGACTAAAAGGCGGTGTTCCAGCATGACCACAGTCAAAATGATTGAAACTGATAGATAGACAGCTATGAAGTATATGTAATCCATTTTCTATCCACACACACATACACACACATATATGCATACAATTATTCATATGGACAAAACATACTTCGCAGACATATCTGCTACTCCCAACTATACCAATGGCAAAAAGAAAAGTAACATGGAAGCCCTAGACTGAGACTCAAAGAAAGCGCAAAAACAAATATGAAGTGGAAAGGAATGGTTCATAATAAATAGCAAACTCAAGTGAAAACCCGGCCAGTATGGAAAAAGTTTATCGAGTCATGCCGAAGGCATCAACAGCGACAGTCGCGAAGAATGACTGCAGATAACGATATCATATATATGCATATGTGTGCGCGCGCGTGTGTGCGTGTATACATACATACATGCATACATACATACATATACATATATATATATATATATATATATATATATATATATATA
>NC_068992.1:39989425-39990321 GCF_001194135.2 Octopus bimaculoides | reverse complement strand
TATATATATACGTGCATAAGGGATGACCGCTAGGTGGACATCCAATATGCTAAAAAGAGGTCATCAAAACGCCAGAACAGGACAAAATTCTCATTTTGTCCTGTTCTGGCGTTTTGCGAAATTTTTATAGAGAACATTATTTTTCTTTGTGGTTGGGTCGTTGATGACTTCTTTCTAGCATATTGAATGTCCACCTAGTGGTCATCCCTGGCAATACTGGGGACCGTAGTGGACAGTCATTGTCATCCCAACGATATAAATAGGAGTGCTTTTATACGTTCGACCAGCAGCATGGTGGCAATATTATAAAAATAAGGAAAAAGATACACAAAGCTAAACATATATAATTGCCTTATTTTTCTGACAATTCTTTGATCTACCTACTTACCGTTAACATTATGACTTGCAACTGCTTTAACCAGAGTAGTAATTCATTAGATTCTAAGTAGGAATGTAAACTTATTGCTTTTCGTAGCTGTGGTAGCGATAAACAACCTATATGACAGACATTGTCCTCACTGTAAACTCCTTCAAATTAAGATACTACCAGCATTCTTACGTATTTCATACTCAAAATAATAGGATATATATATATATATATGTGTGTGTGTGTGTGTGTGTGTGTGTGTGTGTGTGTTTGTGTGGGGGGGCGTATGTATGTATGTATGTATACATACACACACACACACGCACACTTTAAAGTGGAGCACCACTTTAAAGTTTTTTAGTCGAAGAAATCGATCCAAGGACTTATTCTATTTAAGCCTAGTACTTATTCTATCGATCTGTTACGGGTCTGTGTATGGGGGGACAAACACAGACACAAAGACACACACACATATATAATTTATATATTGTATATATATATATATATATATATATATATAAATATATAA
>NC_068992.1:39988065-39988836 GCF_001194135.2 Octopus bimaculoides | reverse complement strand
GTCAGTGAACAGGTCGCGGTCTCAAAGCGACGAAAATATTTTGGCAAATTAAATTTAAATGTTGAAGTGAATCTGACGGCTTTTGTGTGTTATTTTAAATGGCTTATAAACACCTTCCACGCTGCAATTGTTTTCGTTCCAGCACACGATCTCAGATCAGGTCACTTGCTATGCAAGTGCATCTATATATATATATACGACGGGCTTCTTTTCAGTTTCTGTCCACCAATTCCACTCACAAGGCCTTGGTCAGCCCGAAGATATAGTAGTAGACACTTTCCCAAGGTGCGTGTAGTGGGACTGAACCCGGAACTATATGGTTGGGAAGCAACCTACTTATAACACAGCTACGCCTGCGCCTTTGTTTATATATGTATGTGTACGTGTGGGTATGTGCGGTTTTTTAATTGCATGAATTAAAAGTCGAAGTGGGACAGGATAAATTACCTGCAAAAACTTGCTATATACTTGTACTTATTCTTAGTGCAAGTTTTCAAGAGTGCAGTTCGATTTTAACAGTTATTTTTTGAAAGCTAAAATGGAAGTGACAAAGGAGCATATTCGGCATATTTTGCTTTATGAATTCAATAAAGGCAACAACGCAACGAAAGTGTGTGAAATATTACTGCAGTATATGGAGATCGGACAATAAGCATAAGCCAGTGTGAACGTTGGTTCCAGAAATTCCGAGCCGGAAACCACAGCCTTGAAGACGAGCCTCGTCCTGGAAGATCTATAGAGCTTGACGAGGATATCCTGCAACCCTGTTGG
>NC_068992.1:39985480-39987200 GCF_001194135.2 Octopus bimaculoides | reverse complement strand
CTATAGTCTTCAAAATCATTTGAACGGAAAGAAAATGAATTCTGTAGACAAGGTCAGAACAGTACTGGAGGAGTATTTTTCACCACGGACAAGTGAATTTTGGAAGAGGGGCCTTGCAAGTCTACCAGATAGTTGGAAGGGTATTGTAGAAAATGAAGGAGTGTATATTTTAGATTAAAGAACTCTGTTTATCTTAATTTTGAAAAATAAAAGTATAAAAAGAAACGCTTTATTTAGGGGATGACTCAATATATCTGTGTGTGTGTATGTGTGTGTGTGTGTGTGTGTGTGTGTGTCTGCGTGTGTGTGTGAGTAAATATCTACATTTACATACATATATGCCATTCACGTTCACACACACACACACACACACACACACACACACACACACACACATATACACAAACAAACACACAAACACACAAACACAAACACATATGTATGCGTATATTTGTGATTTCTTCATAGTGGAACGTTATCCTGAATTCTCAGTAGAAACTGAACACCATCCTTTTCTAATGATAATCATTAAAAGTATAGCATAGACTTCTAATAAATATAGTATATCTGGTTTTATTAAGTACCAAGTCTTTATTTTAATTTGAAATCTGTTCCCACGAATAAATTTATATTGATGTACAGGGTGGCCCAAAAGACAATGAGGGCTTTTAAATTTTAATAACTCCCTTATTTTTACAAATAGGTGTATGAAATTTTAATTTAATATAGAGGAGAAAATGGAGATTAATATGCTTTAGACCTTTTTCATTATACCTCTGCATTACGTATGAAAAATGACATTTTTTAAATGGCGTCCATTTTCAGCTTCACACATCCGTGCCCTTTCCAAAATATGTTCCATGACAGATGTAAGGGTTTCAGAGTCCAGTTCCCTGATTTCCCTAACGATATACTCCTTCAGTTGCTGCAGTGTTTTTGGTTTGTTGACATAAACCTTCTCCTTGAGGTTCCCCAACAAGAAGTTAGGCTGGTCAAGTCTGGACAACGCGATGGCCAGTTGACATCGCAGTAGCAAGAGATGATTCTTTCTCCAGAACATTGCCTCAACAACTGTATCGCCTCTCTAGCAGTATGAGCAGTTGCCCCATCCTTCTAGAACCACATATCGGGCCTATTTTGAATGGTCGGGCGCAAAAGAACTTTCGAACATATCCCTCTGTCGCTCACCAGTCGCAGTAACAGCATTCCCATCATTGTCCTCAAAGAAATAAAGCCAGATTATCTCATCTGCCCTAATTGCGCAACATACTGCACACTTTGTGGCGTTCCATTCTCTTTGGTGCTCTCTGGGTTTGAATATTAGACCCCTGATTTTGATAGAACAATTTTACTACTTGGGTACGTTGTGCAGTGCTATATTTTTCAATAATTAATTCTCAGGACCTAGTCCATAAAATCCCTGAAAATAAAGGAAAAAGGTAAAAAGATAAAAGAATTATCAAAGATTGTGACCCCTCAGTGACTTTTGGGACAACCTTTACACACACACACACACACACACACACACAAAAGAAAATACAGAAGGATCAGTTAATCATGATGTTATTCAAAATATTCCCCTCTCAGATTCAAACACTTATAGCGACGGTACTTCAGTTTTTCTAAGCCCTGTCAAAGGACTCGGTATGTTGGGCCTCCAGCCAGGCATTTCGCGACACCCTTAAAGCCAAGAATTTTTCAACACTCTCTCGTATGTGTG
>NC_068992.1:39982930-39985216 GCF_001194135.2 Octopus bimaculoides | reverse complement strand
TGTGTGTGTGTGTGTGTGTGTGTGTGTGTATGTATGTATGTATGTATGTATTATGTATGTATGTATTTTGTATCTATGTATCTATATATGTTTGCTTGTATGTATGTATATATATAGATTTTGGAAAATACTTGATGTCATATTATCTCTTATATACACAAATAGATAAATAGATAGACAGACAAACAGACAGACAGACAGACAGACAGATAGATAGATAGATAGATAGATAGATAGATAGATAGATAGATAGATAGATACTGACACAGAAATATAGATAGACAGGCAGACAGATAGACATAAAACGTCAATACATTCCTCTATATGCATCTATAATTATGAATATATGAACGCAATCACTGGCAGGCTCGTGTTCACGTACACACACAGGAAGCTACGTACCTGTATACTTACATTCATACAACCAAATACGGAAACATGTCTTCAAATATATATTTACATATATGTATATTTGCATATATGAATGAATTATAAAATCATATTTAACATAGAAACTGCAATTCAAATGTGATTAAATAAAAATATTAAAGTAGAGTTATCGGTTTATTTAATTTACAGATATGTGTGTTCATTATAGATGTTTGATCAACGCCGCGAGTTTTTTGTGAGAAACCAGTTGGAATACGTACGCACGAACGCGCGCAAGCACGCACACACACACACACACACACACACACACACACACACACACTGTGTTTAAATGTAGATCAATGATGGTATCAAATATAAGAATGTAAAGAATTTGCCACGAAAAAATAGATAATTATATAAAACTGTTTAAATTTAAATTAACAGAAAAGACATTTGTATCGCGATGAATAAAAATATAAATAAATTGTAACCGCGCCTCTCTCTCTCTCTCTCCCTCTCTCTCTCCCTCTCTCTCTCTCATTATACATACATAAATATATACATATATGTATGTTTGTGGATCCATATGTGTGTGTGTGTGTGCATGTATGTATGTATATATATATATATATGTGTGTGTGTGTGTGTGTGTGTGTGTATGTATGCATGTGTTTATGTATATATAGTCCTCTCTTTTTTCCTTGTGAAATGTCTACAGGATGTGTGGGTTCGTCTCCCCCACGGGCGACCTTCAGATTTTTCTATCCAAAAGAGATTTTCCATCCCAATATTTTCATGGTATCATTCATAGCTTTTTATTCTTCGAGGTGCAATTCCAAAAATTTCACGTTCTCCCGAAAGTTTATAAATCCTACTGATTCCAATTTCATACATACATACATACATACATACATACATACACACACATACATATATAAACAGGCGTAGCTGTGTGGTAAGAAGCTTGCTTCCCTTGACATCCGGTCTTGCATGGAGAGTTGGTTTCTTCTGTGAACAGAGGTGGATGTGGGCCGGCTGCGGTCCATCAAAGAAGGAAAAAAACAAAAAGAACTTTCGAAAATTCGCACTGAAGGTTGTTGCTTGTTGTATATATATATTTTTTCCAAGCAGGGAGTCCTTGCTGGATTCTATACTTTGGTCTACCTGCAGTTGAGCAATTGGTTCACTTTTTAGTGAACAATTGTTCTCATTGTGAGAAATATCGTTTTGGGGGCATAGCCCGCCTCCAAAACAAAACTTGAACTTGCCTTATGAAAGCAATTTATTCAGAGAGAATTGTTCCAGTCGCTGTGTTCCGGGTTCAATTGGAGTACCAACCGACCTGGAAGTACCTAGTGGCCGCCAATTAATGTTTTTTTATTTTTGTGAACTGCTTTACGTCATTAAAGCACTGAATATTGTTGCCACGCTAGTCTGTAGCGTGGCGAATTAAGTAGCTCAGCTGCCAAGTTGGGCTGTTTGTGTTTGGGTCCAGTGGGGGCTTGTTTTTTGTTGTATATTTTTTTTTATAAGCAGGGAGTCCTTGCTGGATTCTATAGGTTGGTCAACCTGCAGTTGAGCAATTGGTACACTTTTTCGTGAACAATTATTCTCATTGTGAGAAATATTGTTTTGAGGGCGTATCGCGCCTCCAAAAAATAGAACTTTTTTGAAAATTCGTAGAAGCTCACTGTGTTCCGGGTTCAAATTGGAGTACCAACGGGCCTGGAGTACCTAAGTGGCCGAAGACTTGTGTTTAGTTTTGGAACTGTTAAAGTGTTCCCTTTCCTTCGTTCTTCCACCCTTTCGTGACTTTCTTTTTCTTTTTTCTGTAGTATTTTCCCTTTCTTTTTCTGTTTCTTTTTCTTTTGGTGAAATTATTTTTGACTTTTCTTTTGCACGTTTACAGACATG
>NC_068992.1:39976321-39979906 GCF_001194135.2 Octopus bimaculoides | reverse complement strand
GTGGAGGCGCAATGGCCCAGTGGTTAGGGCAGCGGACTCGCAGTTGTAGGATCGCGGTTTCGATTCCTAGACCAGGCGTTGTGAGTGTTTATTCAGCGAAAACACCTAATGCTCCACGAAGCTCCGGCAGGGGATGGTGGCGAACCCTGCTGCTCTTTCACCACAACTTTCTCTCACTCTTACTTCTTGTTTCTGTTGTACCTGTATTTCAAAGGGCCAGCTTTGTCACACTGTGTAACGCTGAATATCCCCGAGAACTACGTTAAGGGTACACGTGTCTGTGGAGTGCTCAGCCACTTGCACGTTAATTTCACGAGCAGGCTGTTCCGTTGATCGGATCAACTGGAACCCTCGACGTCGTAAGCGACGGAGTGCCAACACACACAAAGATATATATATTCATATATGTATATGCACACACACACACATATACATATGTTTATGTTTGTGTGTGTAGATAGTTAATGTTATAATATGTAATACATACTGATATAGTTTATTATATATTTCATAATATATTGTGAATATAAACAAACTAACATTTATATATATATATATATATATGTATACAAACTAACATATATATATATATATATAAGTGTCGAAATGTGTATAGTATGATACAAATAAGATGATACTTTCTCGAACGCAGAATTGCCGTTAGAACAACAGAAATATTGGATAAATTATCCTTTCAAAGCTGAAAAATTTTGTTGACCAACAGCCATGGGACTGGAACCCACATCCCTCAAGACTCCAGCAGAATGCTTTACCGTTAAGCTAAACTGCCCGCTGTATACACATAGTCGTTCATTTAGTTATTTAATGTCTAAACTTGCGGAAATAATTTGTCAGCGGACACAATTCTGCGTTCGAAAAAATATCTTCTTTGTATTGTAAATGTCTTGAGTCAGTTTATATCATATTACGTTGTACAGCAAACCCTCGATTCCAAAACCCACCAACGATTGGTGAAATTCCGCGAAGTAGAAACAGTACTGCATATTTTGTTTATTATTTGTATAATTTATATATATTTATTTTATTATAAATGTAAAACAACACCACTGAGGAATCGAGGTAAGCTTAAATAATAAACCGCGGTAGGTGAATCACGATATGGTGAGGGGTTACTGTATTTTATTATACACATATATTCATATTGATTACTGCAACTCGATTTCAATCAATGCCATCGCTTGATTGTTCTCTTAAACACGAGCAGCGCGGATGTAACATTTTGCATGGATGTGGCCATGACTGGAACCTCTAGCAGAAGGGTTTCGGAGAGCTTACCATCGATGCCAACACATGCCTACGGGATGGGGGGTGCTGGAAAGTTCCTGACTTTAAGGCTATCGCGAAAGGCCTGGTTGGAGGCTCAACTTTCCGAATTTTTTAACAGGGTTTAGAAAAACTGAAGGACCGCTGCAATAAATGTGTGAATCTGAGAGGGGAATCTGTTGAATAAAGTCATAATTAACTGATCCTCCTGTATTTTCTTACACCAAAAGCCAGGAACTTTTCAGCATCCTTACGTACATTTCATCATGAAATTTTCGCCAAGTGGCAACCCTACTCTCTAAATAACGTACACGTTTTCCCCAAAAGGAGAACTAATCTATATCCTTGGATGCAAACACAGTTTCAGATGTACACCAGGATTTTCTTTCTCCAATATAGATGGCTAAATAAAGATTAGAGGTCTCTCATTTCCGGCCATTGACTCTACTAAATTAATCCGCCCTTTGACAGGTTTTGCTTTTCAAAACCACCATCTTTATCAAATAGGCTTCATAGCGTTGCCTGTTTATTCGCTTACGGCCCGACTATCCGACATCAGACATGCAAACATAGACGCATGTATACACACTCGAATGGGTAAAATCTTCGTTCCCACCCTTGGGCGTGGAAGGCTAAGATGACAACTGTGTGGATTCTTTCTACCTGTAATTTATGGGACAGCCTTGTGGTCTCTGTCACACTGATTCCACTTAAGATTATGATTAGCGAATACTTTTAGGGAAGACGTTTAGAGTACACTTTTAGAATACACGTTTATGGAATGCATTTAGGGTACACTTTTGGAGTATGGCTTTAGAGTACACTTTTGGGGTATGGGTTTAGAGTACACTTTTAGGGTATGGGTTTAGAGTACACTTTTAAGGTACTCATTCGGGAAACAGATTTAGAGTATATATCTACGGTACATATTTGAAAACACTTTAGATTACAGGTTTAGGGCAGCCGTTCACGGAACACGTTTAGGGTACACGTTTAGGGAACATTTTTAGAGTAGACTTTTCGGGTACACATTTAAGCTATGCGTCTAAGGTTCACGTTTAAGGTAGACTGTGTTTCTGTAATGTTCGATCATTCACATGCCAATTCAATAAATAATCCAGTTGATCTATCCACTGAAACCTCCTCGTCGAAAACGATGAAGGTCCGTCAATTTGACGTGTCAACAATTATCAGCACCTAACGTCTAATATTAGAGATTGTTGCTCGCTTTAATTCGACGATTGGATGAGAAACGAATAATAAAAGTGAACTTTCAAGTTCGAGCATACAAATACATACTTGCGTACACATATTCCTACATACACACATACATTCAAGCATACATGCATGCATACACACATACATAAGCACATGCATACAGGCATGCATACATACATGCATACAAATGCACTGCAATGGCGATAGTAGTAGTAGTAGTAGTAGTAGTAGTAGTAGTAGTAGTAGTAGTAGTAGTAGTAGCAACAGCAGCAGCAGCGGTACAGCATGCTACACACTCAGCAGTTTTAAGTCACAGCCATTTTCCCCTGTTTTATTGGCGGGAACTTCTTTTTCTCCCTCTGTTAGCGTTCATTTTAGTTTGACATCCATAATTTAACAGCCTCCATATTGTTTGATCACCTCACTAACAAAAACAGGCGGCAAACCGTCTATAAACGCTCCGTTAACTCTTTCATTTCCTCACACCATCACCATCACCAGCACCTTGCTTTAATTTCATTTTCTTTTCTTCTCTTTTATTTTTATTTTTATCTTTTCTAATTTGCACCGTCGCCCTAATATTTCATATGGCTTTGTATTGCGTGTCTCTTTCTCCTTCCCTCCCTCCCGCTCCTGCCTTCAATCTGTCTCTCAATTTATCTATTTATCTATCTATCTATAAATCTTTCTATCAACCTATCTATCTGTCTTTTTGTCTGTATGTCTGTCTATCTATCTGTTTACTTATCTATGCATAGTGATCTACCTATCAGTCTATCTAGCCATCTATCTATCTTTCTTTCTCTCACTCTATCTACCTGTCTATCTATATATATATCTATCTGTCTGTCTGCCCGCCTATCTATCTATCTATCTATCTATCTATCTCGTTATTGTCTCTTTCTGTTATTACCTTTCTGTCTCTTTATTTGTCAATGCCTATATCTACGTCTGCAACACTATTATAGTCAAACATTATAAGCATCAAAAGTAGAATTACTCCTATTACAACATCAAGAAGAACCCCCTACCAACACCACCAACACCACCATCATCAGAGATCTTGTATATATATATATATAT
>NC_068992.1:39971690-39974166 GCF_001194135.2 Octopus bimaculoides | reverse complement strand
AACTGGAACGACTCATGTACTGAGAAGAGCATTATCGCTGTGAAAACAACATCCATTCATGAATTTTTTTTCTTTTTTTCTTAAATACATGTTTTACCTATGAATTTGCGTGTGTAAACTGGGAATGCATACAACGAGTTTCTCTGCCCTAGGTGTACGGAAAACACTCGGCGAGAAATGGAAAAAAAATTGAAGAAAGAAGAGGAAAAAAAAAACATAATAATAATAATAATAATAATAATAATAATAATAATAATAATAATAATAATAATAATAATGATAATAAGGGTGGAGCTCTTGCAGAAAACAGCGCTGCTTGGAACCGGTGGAATAGTCCGAATGGTGCTCGAAATATAAGGGGTGTTATTTTTGGTCACTGGTAGTGAACAGCTGACACCGTAGTACATCTCCAGTGTTAGAAGCTGTGCAAACACAGTAAAATAATAATGATGATGATGATGATGATGATGATGATGATGATGATGATGATGATGATGATGATGATGATAATAATAATAATAATAATAATAATAATAATAATAATAATAATAAATACCCTGATGCAGTACCAGGCAGTGTTTTTCATGGTTTCTGATCTTAACTGATTAGAAGTGTTATCATGTACATTGTTTGGTCTTAGCATAAAAGATGGGCTATAGCATATATTCTGCTCAATACCACATATTTGCTTGTCAGGTGTTTGACCTTAACCAGTTGAGCATGTCCCTTGGTGACTGATGATATGTACATCTCTGATCATGAGCAGAAGTAGTGGGGGAGCATCATAGCCATGTGTTGAGAGGAATTCTTTGGGGTTTGAATAATTCAACTTTGGAAACATGGGTGTTTTGTTCATCATCCTCAATCATCCTTAGTCAACCCTCAATCAGGGACCTTTTGAGTGGGATGGGCTACTCAACCTGAAGAAAATACTAACTGGACCCCATCCGCAAGTTAATGCTCTCTTAATCTTGATATGAGAGCACCATGTCATGCACATGTGGTTGTGAGACATGTGCCTGGTGTACCCTTATCAGATGAGTAGTCATGATGGGTATACTGGGCTTCGTATATTTTACCCCAGAGTCACTTTGATGGCATGTACTACTCTCTCACTCAATAATAATACAAATAATAATGATGATGATGATAATAATAATAATAATAATAATAATAATAATTATTATTATTATTATTATTATTATTATTATTATTATTATTATTATTACTATTATAATTATATTAATAATAACCATCGAGATTGATGTAATCAACTTTCCCTCTTCCTTGAAATTGCAGGCCTGGTGCCAGAATTTGAAACAGCGAGCTGGCAGAATGCTTAGCATTTCGTCCGACCTTATGTTCTGAGTTCAAATTCCACCGAGGTCGACTTTGCCATTCATCCTTTCGGGGTCGATGAAATTAGTACCAGTTATGCACTGGTGTCGATGTAATCGACTTCCCCTCCCCCAAATTTTAACATCCAGTCCTCAGAGTTTTTCAGGTAGGTGTCTAGGCTAATTGTGGCAATCTTCATTGTTAAAAGTTGTAAACGCCCACGGCCTCCCTCATTTCTTGACAAATAAGGTCGTTCTATAGGGCGGTGCATTCTATGCATTGTCAACAGTTTTCGTATTTTCCTGTCAAGATTACATATTTTAGTAATTGACCAGTTAATGATATTGAAACTGTAAGTCATGACTGGTATGGTTAAAGCATTGATCGTTTCGATCCTATTTCTTGCGTTTAGCTCTGTCTTCAGTATTGCTCTCACCCTGCGATAACATTCTCTTCTGATCCTTTCCCTCATCACCGAATGCTTAATATTGTCCCCTTCAAGTATCCCTATGTATTTGTTGCTCTCCGCTGTGTCTAACACTTTTATGTCATTCTGCTGGTCAAGGTTAACGTTTGACGTTTCGGTTATTTTTCCTTTGATAAAGGTAGCTTTTGCACATTTATCGAGGCCAAATTGCATTCTGATGTCATCACTGAATTGTTTAACAATCGCTAGTAAGCCCTTTAGTTGTTGGTCATTTTTTGCAAAGAGCTTTAAATCATCCATGTAAATGAGATCATTTACATTTTTATCAAACATTTTATAACTGTATTGTGCATCATTGAGAAATTTTGAGAGAGGTATTAAGGCTAGACAGAAGAGGAGTGGTAATAGTGAGTCACCGTGGAAAATGTCACATGAAATTTTTACATCTCCAGCATTTAGAGATTCATTGTCACTGTTCCTGTCACTGTTATTATTATTATTATTATTATTATTATTATTATTATTATTATTATTATTATTATTATTATTATTATTATTATCATTATTATTATTATTATTATTATTATTATTATCATTATTATTATCATTATTATTATTATTATTATTATTATTATTATCATTATTATTATTATTATTATTATTATTATTATTATTATTATTATTATTATTATTATTATTATTATTATTATT
>NC_068992.1:39969995-39971451 GCF_001194135.2 Octopus bimaculoides | reverse complement strand
ATATATACATATATATATCTATATATATACATATATATATCTATATATATACATATATATCTATATATATACATATATATATCTATATATATACATATATATATCTATATATATACATATATATATCTATATATACATATATATATCTATATATACATACATATATATATACATACATACATATATATACATACACATATATATACATACACATATATATACATTTATATATACATATATATATAAGGTTAAGAAGGGTATTGGATTCAACCAAACCCAAAGATACAGGTAATACCGAGTAAGTGGTGTATACCAACTAGTTTTGCCCCATTCGTTGTATAAACAAGAGCGGGGATTGTAACATAGGTCGTGTATTAGCGTGTGTAGGTATAAAGAGAGAAAAGGATAAAGAGAACAATGGCAAAGTTAGAAATATATCTTATGGATAAAGTCTTACAGCTGTTTCAGGGAAAATCCAATGTATCCCTTCATCGGAGACAGAAATAGTAGAGGAATGGATTATTACATCTAGAAGAGGAGATTTGTAGTAGGAAGTGAGAGTGATGCGCTGAAAAAAGAAAGAAGAAACAGTACTTGGAGTGTAGCTTCATTCCCGTAGTAAACATCCATGTAAATAATCTTTGTGGGTATTTTCCGGAGATAATTGTAGTAGCAAAGGTGGATATATGTCATATCGTGTCCGGAGTATACTGCGCGTTGTTTACTAAAAGGATAGCCCAAAATCAAGTGAGAGATGTGTGTAGGGTAAAGAGGTCAAGTCTTAAGACAGGATGGAAAGGGGAGAATGAAGTATTTCAAGTGAGGAATAGTAGTGAGCGGTTGTATGGTCAGTTAACTGACAGGACAGAGAGAATAAGTATAGGGAGTAAAGGAAGAATGATGGGGGGAGGCATAAGTTTAGTAAGAAAGAAGGAATGTGAGGAGATAGTGTGGAGAGGTATTGATATGTGTATATTGCTAGGCTATAAGTGGTGAGGGTGTGGGTGACATTCTAAAAACAGTATTAAAGGAAAATAGGAGAGAAAGAAATAGTAGTAATATGTTCTAAAAATAGAGCTAAACCTAATTTCAAGATGGTAGAAGGGAGATCAGATGCTACCTAGAGTTGATTGTGGTTATCAACAGGGAGCCTGCAGGCGCTGGTGGTGTTAGTGGCAGGGCAGTATAAAGGAAGTAAATTAAGAAAAATATATTTAGTAGTGATAGGATCTAAAATGAAATAAATCTATTCTAAAAATGGTAGAAGGGGGACCATTTTGCTAGGCCGAATAGGTTGCCTATAGGGAGTTGTGTGATTATGTTGTGTGGTCATTTGTGCATTTGTGTCTGTGATAGAATTTAAATGTATGGAAAAAATGGTGATTGCAGGTGCTAAGTTTTATCGATTAAGTAGAGTGGGAGAATTGTATTTTAAAATATGAAACGCCTCCTTTAT
>NC_068992.1:39967062-39968832 GCF_001194135.2 Octopus bimaculoides | reverse complement strand
ATATATATATATATATATATATATATATATACATACACACACGCACATGTACACTAGTACAATATAATGTTTGAACAAAATACTGGCAGCACACCGGTTTTGTATTTATCGAAAAAGCTGCAAGAATGCGTCGCGTATGCAAATCTGTCTATTCGATTTGATTAAGCCTTTAATAATAGTAGGTTAATAAATCGTTTCACTATGAAGAGCTAAGGGTTCTCAGTCACTGACGAAATCTCAGTATTGCATTCAAACAGTCGGTCTGGTTCCTTTGTTTCTCTCAACAAAGATAGTGTATATAATATAAAGGCAAATTGCTTTCTTCTGTCTGTATACATAGTGATGGAGAAATAGCTAAGGATATTTTCTGTATGACAGTATAGAGCGCGCACATACATGTATGTATATACATAAACATACATATATATTCATATATGCGTATATGTGTATAAATATACATGCATATAGAAAGAGAAATTTTATTCAACGCATAGATACTGAACAGTATAGATATAAAGGATAAACTCCTTTTTTCTTTTTAAAAGCAGAAAAATTTGTTAGCAGCCAGCCATGAGGATCGAACTCACATCCCTCTAATATCTGGTTAGAATACTTTACCATTAAAGCTAAACCGCCTGACCGCCAAATTCTTCTGCAATTTAAAAAGTTATAGATTCATCCAGGAACGCTAGATGTCGTATGTAAACAAACAAGTTTGTTTTATACAACTGTTTATATCGCACTCTCTTTCTCATTCTCTCTCTCTTTCTGTCTCTCTCTCTTTCTCTCTCTCTCTTTCTGTCTCTCTCTCTTTCTCTCCCCCCCTCTCCTCTCTCTCTCTCTCTCTCTATATATATATATATATATATATATATATAGATAGATAGATAGATAGATAGATATTTTAAGTTTACAGACTTTCTACAGGATTCAGAGCATGCACATACATACATACATACATACATACATACATACGTATGTATGTATATACTTATCTGCATATAATCACACCTGTATTTATACATATGTATGTATTTGCACATACACATGCAGATTTAGTTTGCACCTCAATGCAGTATACATACATGCATTCTCGCCCTTTTAAAGCCCTAACAAGGCTCATGGGCCGGTTTCCCGGTTTCAATGGTGTATGGGTTCCCCAGCTGGACGGGACGCCAGTCCATCGCAGCGCTACTCACTTTTGCCAGCTAACTGGACTGGAGCAACGTGAAATGAAGTGTTTTGCTCAAGAACACAACGCGTTGCCCCGTCCAGGAATCGAAGCCACAATCTTACGATCATGATGCTGACACACTAACCACTAAGCAACGCGCCTCCACACGTACATACATACGTACATATAAATATGTATGTATGTATGTATATGAAGAAGTTTGAAACAATCAAACGCAACGATAGGAATGGGATTTGCCCACTCTATAGGAGCAAATCATGGAACACCATAGAAAGAACTAAGAAGAAAATAGGGAAGGCAAGCTCATGGTACAATAGCCACAAGTACCAAAGCGTCATGTTCGTCGACACCACCCCTAGAGGCGAACTGGCGTACCGCTTTAGAAGGGCCCTAGACAAACTTAAGCTAAGAATTAAGGTTGTTGAAAGGCCAGGCAACCCTATCAAATCCCTTATCAGTAGAACATACCCTTTCAGTAGAACCCCCTGCACTGATAGGAACTGTATCGTATGTAGATTTAGCCCACAAACGAACTGCAAAACCAGAAATGTGGTCTATAGTATAAGATGTACAGA
>NC_068992.1:39959647-39964252 GCF_001194135.2 Octopus bimaculoides | reverse complement strand
CTTCCGCTTCCCCCCTTTCTTCCTCCTACTCCCCCACCCTCCGCCTTCCATCATCCTCTCTGAAGCACGCACTTTATTATTTCAACCGTCATTAAATTGTTGGAAATCAATATTTATTTAAATGTAAGAAATTATCATTAGTATTCCATCATCATTATCATCGTCGTCGTCGTCGTCGCCGCAGTCATCATCATTCTCTTCTTCTTCTTCTTCTTCTTCTTCTTCTTCTTCTTCTTCTTCTCCTTCCTCTTCTACTTCATCGTATCATCATCGCCACCACCACCACAATCACCACAATCACCACCATCGTGACCATGATTATCATAATCACCACGACCACCGCGACCAACACACCACTACTACCACCACCACCACGACCATCATCATCATCATCATCATCATCATCATCATCATCATCATCATCATCATCATCATCATCATTACCATCGTCATCTTTTCATAACCAAATTCTGAATCCAATAGACAGTTTTTAAATATGCATGTACATACATGCATGCATGCATACACATACACACGCGCGCACATATATACATACATACATACATACATACATACATACAAGAATATGCACATACGCGCATACACTAGCACATGCACACTGCTAATTACACTTACACACATACATATACACACGCCCATGCATGTATGTTTATAGACATATACACACTTTTATTGAATCGTGCAAATACACAATATATATATATATGTATTTGTGTATGTGTATATATATATATATATATATATATATATATATATATATATATACACATATATATGATATAAATATCATATATACATACACACATATATGCATGTGTATATATGTGTGTGTGTGTGTGTGTGTACGTATATATACACACATACATAAACGTATATTCGATATATACATGTATGCACATGTATACATATCTAGAACCATATATATATATTTGTGTGTATATATATATGTATGTATATCTATGTATGTATGTATACACGCACACACGCGCACACACGCTCCCGCGCGCCCACACACTCCTTTACACAAATATAACTATCTACAACAAACATATAAACGATACATAAAATAAATAATTGAAATAACAAATAAACAAAACTAGCAAATTAATGGTAAATGTGCAAAGATGGAATCTAACAATGGAAAACGAAATGGAAATATTAAGACAATCCCTCTCCATTATTACTGCCGCCGCCATCATCGTCGTCGTCGTCATCATCATCATCATCAGCATCATCATCATTACTAACACCGCAACTACCACAACCACTACCGCAATAACCATCATCTCCGTAACCACCACCGCCAATAATAACGAATTTCACAGTATCCTGAGACAACGGCGGCCACTGCCACTATCCCGATCACCACCGCCGCCATCACCCCCCCCCCTAGCACTATCACCAGCCTCAGTACCATCATCGCTATCCCCGCCGTCGCTATCACCACCACCGCCCACATCACCAGCACCACCCCCAACAACAATAATGATATTAACACCATCTCTAACACCAGCATTATTGCTCACGTCAGCAATACTACAAGAACAACCACCACTACCACCACTACCACCACCACCACCACCGATGACAACAACAACAACAACACCAGCCTCAGCAGGAAAATGAAAAGAAGAACAGAAAACAATAACAAAATGAAGGGCATAGGAAATATTCCCAACCACAACAGCAGCAATAACAACTATTGTAACAAATGCAACAACGATAATAAATGCAACAACTCTAACCGCAGCATAAACCACAATTAAACCGCATCAACAGCAACATCAACAACAACATCAACAACATCAACTGCCAGCCCAACCCATCCACCAAACCCCCGACTCTTGAATAACAACAATAAGACGGAACATCTCAAACAAAAGAATTCTTGAATTACAAGAATTATTTATTTTTTATTGAGAGAATTTGTTCAAAAGAATCAAAATGGTAAATGGTATCGCTTCTATATTCCGGGCGTATTTCTTTAATTATAACTTTCCAAAGGTTTCTGTGAGTTCCTCTGGAAAACTTTTTGTCAGCTTGTTTTCGCGATAATTTTAATTAGCGGTTTCAAACCCATGTATTTCTATAATTAGGACTGTCTACTAATTAATGACTCTCGGCTGACCAAATCAATTAATCAATAGATCTATTATTTTGGGAGGTTTTTTGTTGTTGTTTTTTCCAGTCATATTCGTCTTCTTGTTCTTATGCTTTTCTTATTTATTTATTTTTGCTTCTGTTTTCTTTCCTTCTTCGTTCTTAGTTTTTCCTTCGACGTCTTTTATATGTTGCTGTTGTTGTTGTTGTTATTGCTATTAATGCTAATTTGCTTCATTTCCCGTCTTCTCTTCCATCCTCCACCACACCTTCTTCTTCTTCTTCTTCTTCTTCTTCTTCTTCTTCTTCTTCTCCATCATCATCTCCTCCTCCTTCTCTTTCGTTTTCTAATTCTACTCCTTCCAATTTGTTTTCTCCTCCTTCTTCCTATCTCATCCTTCTCTCCTTCTTCTCATCGTCTTTTTCGATTCCCCCTCCTTCTCATCCTCAGCTCTTCCTTCTCCTCCTCCATCTCCTCCTCCTCCTCCTCCTCCTCTTCCTTCCTCTGTTGTACAATTTTCTGCTGCCTCTTATGCTTGGAATACCTCACTTAAATGTTCAGTATATATGTCGGCCGCGCGCGCACGCACGTTTAAGTGAAAATTTTATTCTAAGATGTGCTCCGAGAGTTTGGTTGCCCGCACAATTTTATTTACTTCACCAATTCCACAAAAGGATGCTCGATCAAGTAGCTGAAGGGCAGAAGTCTACACCCTTCAGTCCAGTAATGACAATCAGAAAAGGCCGTATTCTGGTTTCGGAATTATTTAAAACTAGCAGAGGCACCCGGCGTTGCTCGGGAATGAAATTGTTGCTTATATACTTGAAGAAAAAAAAGGCAAAATATGCTGTATAGAAATTTGAGGACATTCTATAGATGGACTCTCAGATGAATGATGGCTGGGCGCCTCTCATGAATGGGGAAAATTGAAAATGTGCCAAAAAGCCTCATTGGTACTTGGAGACTTTTACGAAAATTAAAATGGAGATTAAATGAAAAAAATGATTTACGTGAATATCCTCACAAGAGTAATTGAAATAAATGGCGATTGTGGAACCCCCCACGCACGCACGCACGCGCGCGCATACACACGTGTGTCTTTGTAAATATGTTTGTATACATTTATGTATGTGTGTGTTTGTAAGAGACAGAGTGTGAGTGAGAGAGAGAGGTTTGTTGTCATGTATACGTACATGCATAAATATACATACATCTTTGGATGTATGCATATGACAACACAGCCCTTGACTCACTCACATTCTGTCTCTTACAAACACGCACGCGCGAGCATACACACGTGTGTCTTTGTAAATATGGTTGTATACATATATGTATGTGTGTGTTTGTAAGAGACAGAGTGTGAGTGAGTCACGGGGTGTGTGTGTGCGTGTGTATGTGTGTGAGACAGAGTGAGAGAGCGGTGTGTATGTAGTATTTACTCTTTCTCTCTCTCTCTCTTTCTCTCTCTTTCTCATACACACGAACACACAAAATAGAGAGTGAAGCTTTTTGCCGTTGTTACGTCAATACCGGAAGTTGACATCGAGGAACCTTTTTAAAGAAGTGAATCCTAAATATAGAGCAATATTATTTATTTTTAATTAAAAAAATCAAATAAAGAGCCTAACATTTATCCGAGGTCAAATTATTCATGCATCACAAGTATGGAAGCATTTGGTGAAGTCGATTTCACGTGAAAAGCGATTACACACACATCTCTGTTTTATATATAGTATAGATTACCTCGGTCAAAGCGGCGAGCTTGCAGAATCGTTAAAGAACCGGAAAAACTACTTAGCGGCATTTCTTCTGACAACGTTCTCAGTTCAAATACTACCGAGGTCGACTTTGCTCTTCATTCTCTCGGGGCTGATAATATAAGTACCAGTCAAACACTGGAGTCGATGTAATCTATTTACACTATCCCCCGAAATTGCTGGCCTTGTGCCAAAATTTAAATCCAATATTTACCTCGGCCTCGTAACCGCCCTGTTACACATGATGAGGCTTGGAAGAACGAGAATCACGTCATGAGAAAGATATTCTTCACATCAGAATGCGGCGCATCTCCACAATGTTATATACGATTGATCTCACTGAGCTGATGGTTCTTCTTTAGTAGCTAACCTTTCAGAAACTGTGTGAGAATTCTCTCGAAACTGTTACAGCAGGAGTGCCAAAATATAAAGCCTGCTGGCCGGTTCCGTTCCGCGACAATGTTTAGTCCGGTCCTCCGGCTAATGTTTACATGAAAAAAGTATAATTTTTTTAAATTCCGGTATATGCATAGATATGGCTATGAGGTAAGAACTTTGTTTCCCAACCACATGGTTCTGGGTTCACTTTCACTACGTGGCAACTTGGACAAGTGTCTTCTACTGTAGCCTCGGATCGACCACAGCCTTGTGAGTGGATTTGGTGGAAGGAAACTGGAGGCCATCGTGTATGTGTGTGTTTGTGTGTGTGTGTGTGTGTGTGTGTGT
>NC_068992.1:39957551-39959547 GCF_001194135.2 Octopus bimaculoides | reverse complement strand
TCTTTCAGTTTCCGTCTACCAAATCCACTCACAAAGCATTGGTCGGCCCGGGGCTATAGTAGAAGAAATTCACCCAAATTGCTACGCATTACGATTGAACCCGGAACCATGTGGCTGGGAAGCAAACTTCTTACCACACAGCCACATCTGCGCTTATATGTTACTTTTTGATTTTAAGAATTCTGTAAAACAAACATTGCTTGTGTGTCCATCTGAGTCATGGCCCGACGAGAGTTGGAGTTAACACTGTTCCGATTAATCAGATCAGTAAATTCTAGTGATATAAATGATATTGAAAGGTTCTGTAGCTTAAACGGTACAAGTCTTCTATCAAGTATTTGTCATCGCAAGAACAGTGTGCAAGCATTTGGAGAATTTCCATCTCTGTTCTTACTGTAAACATTCTTAAGACTGAATGTGTATAATGTGGATCAGTTTTTCCCACACATCTGTACACACAATCTTTGCTAACACCTCACATTTTTTCTTTCTTGTTAATACAGTTGTTATAATGTATATTGACCCCTTCATTTATTTACTATGGCCTCCATTATGAATAGGGTTTTTAAGAATAATTATCCTTATATTTTCCATAAGGTTTAGTTTATTCTTCAGCCCAGCCCACAAAGCGAAATATGTTTGACACTCCTGGTGGAGTCTATATTTAAAAACTATGTTGTTATTGTAAATGTAATCATTTCTTGTATTTTTCCAGCTTGGTGCCAATGAGATTCTGAATATCGATGCTATTATTGAGAGTTCTCTACAAGAAAGTATCATTCTTATTGTTATGTCTCAAGCTACTGCTATCTAGCACCTTCGGATGATCTCTACTCAACCGCTACTAAACCCTCCTACCACGGCCAGACTACCTCTATTTATATGTTTTGGGAGATCCTACTTCTTCGCCTGGGGGCAAGACACAACACCTCCCCCTTTTGAGTTTTTTTTTCTCTTCAAAAAAAGAAAATCCAATTTATCAATTTTATTTCCTCGGTGAGAAACTGACATATCTTTTTCTCTTAGCATTTATTTCCATCATTTCTGTAGGTTTTCTCTTCCTACTCGACCTACCTGTCAGTTCCGCTTTCGCTTGTGGTTCTGGGACCTTGAACAAATCATACCATATATCTATTTGTTCCTCTCGCCTCTCTTGGTTTTTGATATATCTTTTTTTTTTTAATTGGTTTAAATGCCTTCTGTGTTCATATTTCGGTTCTTTTACTGTGTACATCACATTACCCAGCCGTCCCGTTATACTTCCTTGTTCCCAGTCTTGTTTTCCGTTACTATATACTCTAAAATGCACTTTGTCACCTGTGTTAAAAAATTTCGTTTTACTTCCCGAATTTTCTATTTTCTGTTTCCTGCTCGGCAACCATTTGTCAAAAATAGAACGAATTTTTCTGGAAAACATGGAATCTGTGGGTGACCTACCCGACTCTGCATTTGGATTCGGTGTTATTCTATACACCTGCAAAAACTTTGTCAATTTTTGTATCTTCAAAGGCTTCTCGTCTGATCGTCCTTAAAGCTCTCTTGAATGTGTCGACGAATCTTTCCGCTAACCCATTTGACCTTGGGTGGTATGGCGGAGTTAACACATGCTTCATCTGAACCGACTTACAGAATCTTTTGAACTCCTTCGCTGTGAATTGTGTCCCATTATCTGACACGATCGTATCTGGTACCCCATACCGAGCGAACAGTTCTTCCAAGAAGTCAATCGTCACACTTGTGGTTGGCCTTGAACATTTACACACTTCGGGCCATTTGGAATAGCTATCCACCACAATGATATAATAGGAGCCATTTAATGGTCCTGCGAAATCCACATGTAGACTAGACCACGTCGAATCCGTTTTTGGCCAAGGCTGTATCTGCACTGGGGGCGCCCTTGCTGCCATCGCGCATCCCCTACACTGTTGTACCAGTCTCTTAATTTGCTTGTCCATATTTGGCCAATAGGCGTAACTTCTCATAAGGCTCTTCATCC
>NC_068992.1:39955391-39957541 GCF_001194135.2 Octopus bimaculoides | reverse complement strand
TCTTAATTTGCTTGTCCATATTTGGCCAATAGGCGTAACTTCTCATAAGGCTCTTCATCCGGATGTCCAACATGAAAATCTTTTAATACTCTGTTTTGCAGTATTTCAGGTATTATCACTCTTTGCGCGTATAATAATACCTCATCAAATACTGAATAGTGCTTTGAACCTACTCATTTATATTTTTTGTGTTACACAACATATTTTTAATCTTATTTATAAACCTATCATTTACCGATTTCAATTTAATTTCTTCCAGCGTTACCGGTAAATCACGTATTACATTGCACAAAATATTCTTCAGTTCCTTTTCTAGTTTTAACGATGCAATCGACGTGTCTTCAAAAGGTTCCTCATATTTTGGAATCAGCCTAGACAACCCGTCTGCGTGTCCCATTTTCATTGATGGCAAAAACTCCATCTGAAAATCGTAGTTCAACAGAGTAATTCCCCAGCGCTGTAAGCGGTTTGCTGAGTGTGTGGGGGATACCCTTTTTCGAACCGAAAATAGACAATAACGGTCGGTGATCCGTTTGCAGTGTAAACTTCCTCCCATGTAAGAATTTATGGAATTTTTTAACTGCGAAGATTAATGATAACCCCTCTTTTTCAACCTGGCTGTAGTTTCTTTCCGTTGGTAACAGAACTCTCGATGGATGTGCAATAGCTTTGATTTTACCATCATTAAATTTATGCAATATCACCGCTCCTATGCCATATTCACTGGCGTCAATCCTAGAAGGGTTTGGTTTTCGCCCGCTTTCATCGATCACCTGTCCTAAGTACTTTATTTTAGTCAAAAACATTCACATTTATCCTCCGTTACTTTAAATCCATAATCACCTATTCGTTTGAAAACCTCTTCTATATGTTCACTATGCTGGTCCCTTGATTCACTTTTAATCAATATGTCATCCAGGTATGGGACCGCGAACTCACAATCTGCCAGCATAGTATCCATTACTTGCTGAAATATTGCTGGTGCAACCTTCACCCCAAATGGCAGTCTTTTGAAACGGTACAGACCTTTATGAGTATTAATTGTTAATACTTTAGCACATTCTTCGTCTACCTGTAATTGAAGGTAGGCCTCAGACAAATCCAGCTTGGAAAAATTTTCCCCACCATTGCACTTGGCAAATACTTCCTCTGGATTTGGCAGCGGATAATTATACTTTTTTAAACAGTCATTCAGCCCAGTTGAGAAGTCCGCACATACTCTTACCTCGTTATTCTTCTTTTTTAGATATACCGTAGGAGCCGCCCACTCCGGGTAATCCACTTGTTCAATTACTTCCAGGTCTTCCAATCGTTTTAATTCCTTCTCAACTTGATTCAACGCCACAAACGGTACATTCCTTTTCGGTTTAAACACCGGTACCGCATTTTCCTTGACTGGCATTTCGTCTCTGTATGCCCAATTTTACCACACTTAAAACAGGTTTTATCTTTAAAGGGGCAATCTTTCCTCAGATGTTGCTCTCCGCAACCACAGCACCGTTTTGAATTTAATTTTTTACTTTGTATACTTTCCTTACACATTTGTACATTATTCTGGTCTTCTGTTTTCCTTGTATCATCTCGAAGGTTTATTATTTGTTGGCATTCTTCAGCCACTTTCTGCAAAGTGAGTTTTACATCTTGGTTCAACTTTGATAATATTCTTTTTCTAATTTCCGCGTCTTCCGTTGCCACTAGCCCTTTAACAAATATTAAACACTTGAACATATCTGGCGTTAATTCTTCCAACTTGAACCTTTCGCAAGCCTTGTTAACCATACCAGCATATGTCACAAAATCATCTGACTCGTTTTTCTTTAAGTTTAAATATTCCCATCGAACTGTGAACTTTTTTCGCTAAAAAATATTCGTCAAAATATTTATCATTTCCTCAAAACACAATTCCGTGGGTTTTCTCAGCAAAATAAAGTTACAAAAACTTTTGTGTTCCGGACTAGCAAGCTTTCGCAAAAGGAGTCTTACCTTCCTTTCACTAAACCATCCCTTGCATTGCTCTCGGAATATATCTTCGTATCGTCTGTAATATGCCGCAAAAGTAGTTCTTTCATCTGGATTGTACTGAAATTCTTCGATGGAATTTGCAACACCACCTGCTGAAAATGATTCTGTACTATTTCTCGCCTGCAGTA
>NC_068992.1:39950391-39952891 GCF_001194135.2 Octopus bimaculoides | reverse complement strand
ATGTATGCATGTATGTATGTATGTATGTATGCATGTATGTCTAAAGACAAATATCAAATGTAAGTATGCATTGAAGCGGAATAAAAAATTTATTAATATTCACCAAATTCAATTGATCTAATCAATATGTGATTGAACAAATATAATCTGAAAATCTATTAAATAAAGCAACATCAAAAAATAAATCTTTCTCTAATCTCTAGAATATTTCTCACGAATCCAGTCAATTTTCACACACTATATCAATTTGTCAATTTATATTTAAATGGGTTCTTCGTCGGTTTCGACGATGTATGTATCCTTCTTTTAAATCAATTGAACTACTTAGTCAGTCGTATTAAGATATAACAGGTTGAGTACACCGTCAACATCTTGGGAATAACTCCGTGGTTCTCAACCGGGATCCATATGATCCCTGGTTTGGGGGCCTATAAAATTTGCGGGGTTCACGCAAGCAAAGCAGTAAATTGGGTATTCACGATAGTACAGGGTGAGGCAAATGATTTTACATATTTGTAGGTTAAATAAAAGTAAAATAGAGTAAAAATAAAAAACGAAAAATCAGTCACGTGGGTGCCGTTATTGTCCACACACTGCCGAGGGAATTCACGAAAGTTGTCCATAACTCATTTCTTGTTGAATGGCAGCAATTTCTTGACGAATGACATCTTTTAATTGTTCAATAGATCGAGGGCGATGAGTGAATACCTCTGATTTCAAAAGCCCCATCGCACGTCGAGAAGTGTGGGCGGTTGCCCCATCCTGCTGAAACCAAACATTGTCCCTATCGTCAAGCTCATTCCATTTGTGTTTCAGAAAAGTCACACAGTATTGATCAGAGTTCACAGTCACTGCAACATTGTCTTCCTCGAAGAAGTACGGATCCCAAATGCCGAATTCTGCTACCGCAGAATTTCGAGTAGGTATGGGATCATGTCAACTAAGCCTGAAATGCACACGGAACGCTCTTTGTGTTACAGTTACAGATTCGCTGTTCTTGATAAACGTTTCCACAACGAAAGCTTGATGCTCGCCCGCCCAATACGTTGGCAACTGAAAGCGAAATGAAAGAAAGTGTTACAAATTGTATCTATTGAAACAAAATCGCATTATATGTATATTTCGAAAATAAAAACACGTTTCGTTCTTTACTCTATTTCATTTTTATTAAACTACTAATGTGTCGGATCATTTTGCTGCACCTTCTATTTTAAATTTAAGGTTTCATGAAAAAAATTTATTTTAGATCAGTGCTCCGCAACCTTTTTTCACTTGCGACACACTTATATTCTTTTCAAAATTCAGCGGCATACCTGAACTAAAAATGTAACTAAAAGTATAGGGGGAAAATTATATTCAGGTTACACTGCGGCACACCTAGAATCGTCGCGTGGCAAACTAGTGTGCCGTAGCATACCGATTACTGAGCTCTGCTTTTAGATGTATATAATGTAAGAATCAAATATGTTTCTTTCTTTAATGCTTAACATAGTTCAACATGTAGTAAAGATTGTTTGCCAACATAACATGGCAGTCCCGATGTAGGACGAATGTTGCTGTAATTTAGCCCCAGGAGACATCGTCTCCAGTTGACTGTACGACACGATCTGTGTCCTTACATTTTTGTACAAGAAAATGTCCTAGACCGAGATTGCCATGTTATGTTGGCAAACAATCTATACTACAAAGTATCGTTGCTGAATATCTCTCGTTGTGAGATTTAAAAATAGTAATAGTTCAAAAATGTTTCCAGCCACTGAAACATGTTCTTAGAGAGTGTGAAATTGCAAAGCGATGCGAATGAACGTGCGAGAATCAAAATAGGAATTTTGAAAGAAGTTATACAACTAGGTTTGAAAAAACTCTTTAAACCAGTTTTGAAAGAAATTATATAAACTGGTTTTGAAAGAAGTATAATATTAGTTTTCAACTATCAAATGGCTATGGAGGTCCAGAAGAGTAAAACAGTAATGAAAAGGGGTTCATAGGTAAAAAAAAACAATGATTGAGAGCCATTTAGAGTAAGGTGTTGGTCAAAATCCTACGAGACGTCATATGTAATCCGTGCTAAGGCGACAAGTTGGCAGAGCCGTCAGCTCGCCGGACAAAATGCTTCGCGGCTTTATGTCCGTCTCTACGTTCTGAGATCAAATTACACCGAAGTTGACTTCCCTTTCATCATATAGAGGTCGATAAAATAAGTACCAGTTGAATACTAGGGTCAATATAATCGACAATCCTCCTCCCCCGAAATTGCTGGCCTTGTGCCAATATTTGAAACCAATCAGTAACATGTTCTAAGTAGAGTTTTACTGTCGTATCACGGGTACATTTGGAAGTATACTTTTGCCACCCTGGGTAATCTATTACCTTTTACACTTGTTTTAGTCATTCAATTGCGGCCATGCTGGGGTATCACCTTGAACAATTTCTGCTCGAATAAATCAACCCTACTACTTAAGGTTGCGGGACGTAAACACACACACACACACACACACAC
>NC_068992.1:39946484-39950381 GCF_001194135.2 Octopus bimaculoides | reverse complement strand
ACACACACACACACACACACACACACACACACACACACACACACACACACACACGCATACACAAATACATTTTGATACTTGCTAGCCACTTATTATATACAGACACAGGTGAGTGTGTGTATGTGTGTGTGTATATATATGTATATATATATACACACACACACACACATATATTAGCTTAAGTTTAGGCACCAGAATTAAGTATGGTATTATCCATACAATTTCAAAATAAGGTAATTAAAATCAAAATAAGCAACAAGGATATCCAAAGTTAATGCAAAGTTAATGCAGTACGATCGTTTCATGCGACTCCATTTATTTAAGCAATGTGAACATTACATCAAATGTAAAATACAGCAATCCTCAGCTGCACAAAGATATAGAAATTTACATTTGATGTAATGTTCACATTGCTTAAATAAATGGAGTCGCATGAAACGATCGTACTGCATTAACTTTGGATATCCTTGTTGTTTATTTTGATTTTATATATATATATTATCTTTTATTTGTTTAAGTCATTAGACTGTGGCCATGCTGCGGCACCACCTTAAAGAACGTAACACATCAACACCGGTTGTCAAGCTTGGTGAGGGAAAAAACACAGACATATATATATATATATATATATATATATACGACGGGATTCTTTCACTTTCCATCAGCCAAATCCGTTCACAAAGCTTACTATCTATCTATCTAGCTAGATAGATAGATAGATAGGTAAATAGATAGATAAATAGATAGATAGATAGATAGATAGATAGATAGATAGATAGATACATAAATAGATAGATAGATAGATAGATAGATAGATAGATAGATAGATAGATAGATCTGTCGCACTCATACACATCATACATATTGTTAGCGAACTTTGGCAAAACAAAACCGAAGATCATTATCTAGATGCCTCTCTGGATGTCTCTATTTACTTTTGTGTATCTTGTGTCTAAGCCATATACATACACCCCACCACCACCACCACCACACATATATCTATATGTATGTATTTGGGTATCTATGTATATAAATGAAACAGGAAAGCAAATAAATACACATTTACATGTGTATATACATACACGCACACACACATATATATATACATACACACACACACATATATATACATACATGCATATATATATATATATATATATATACATTCATATATATACATAATATACGTTTATATATACATATAAATATATATATATATACATAATATACATCTATATACTCATATATATGTGTGTGTGTGTGTGTGTGTTTGTGTGTGTGTGTGTGTGTAAACACATACACATTTATGTGTACATATTAATAAATATTAATATGTGAATTCGAATGTCCAGTTATCCTGTCTCACTGACTCATTTAATCACACACACACACACACGTGCACACACACACGCACACACACACACACACACACACACACACACACACACACACACATTCCCGTCTATCGAATCGCTAGTCTAATTAATTATTATTCATTAATCACTCCGTAATTGCACCAAGTTGTGTTTCTCTGCTAAAGGTCTCACTTCCATTCTTTTGCCCAAGTCTTCACATTTTATCAGAATCTCCATCTTTTGGCTGTTTTTCTTTGTCAGACACTCACTTACCACACCCCTACCCCTCCATCACCTCTCAAAACCAGTACCACCCCTACCTCCACCTCACCGTTAATAATACCACCATATTTACAACCACCGTCACCACCACCACCACCACCACTACCATCATTATCACCGTCATCACCACCACCACCGCCATCATTATCCCTGTCATCACCACCACCAACACCACCATCATCATCATCATCATCACCACCACCACATTCCATGGCCTATGACTACCCCCACCACCCCCACTCTCACCAACAACAAATGAAACGACTACTACTAGCGCTCAAACCAGCCCCTCTATCCTTATCACGTCCCACCACCACTACCACTATCGCCGCTTCTAATACTACCACCACCAACAGTAACCACTCCACTGCTAACATAATCACTACTACCACCTTCTTTCAACACTAACGGGGAACACTCTACATAGACACTCGACCTGCTAGAAATAGCAGCTAAGTTTCCTTCAAATAAATAAGTCAGTCTAAGAAAAATTCTGTTTGATAATGTAGTCCTGCGTTCTGTCAGTTCTGTTGGCCACAAGACTGATTTGACTCTTCCACTGGTCATCAGCCTGTCTGTTTGTCTCTTCTCTTTGGTCATCTGTCTGTCCAACTGCTTGTCTTTCTGTTTGTTCTGCTGGTCATAAGACTCTCTGTCTGTCTCTTCTGTTGGTCATCTGTCTGTCTGCCGGTCTGTTGGTCTGACTGTCTGTCTGTTCCATTGGTCATCTACTTCATTACGTTAAGTGGTCATAGTTAAAATACTTTTAGCAAATGACCAAGACTGGACAGTCCCAATAGACAGCGTGGGACATGTTATGTACTTCCACCATCATCACCATCATCATCGCTACGGCTGCCACCATCACCAACAACAACAACGACAACAATAACAACAACAACATCATCACCATTATCCCCGCCGCCACCTCCATCAGCAGCAGGAGTTAGAACATCACCACGAACCCCACTACCGCCAATGTCATCATCATCATCATCCTCACCATTGCCATCAGGACCACCAACACCACTTTCATCATCATCACCAGCAACACTCGCAGCATTACCACCCACCCATCCACACCCACTGCCGCCAACAGCATCATTATCATTAGCTTTACCATCATCACCACCGCCACCACCACCACCACCATCACCGCAACCGCTACCACTTTCATCATGACAGCAGTAGCAACATTACCACCCCACACAACCACCACCCTCATCATCATCATCATCACCATCACCGTCACCACCACCCCACCACTGCTACTATCATTATTGTTGCCACCATCATCATCATGACCTCCACCACCACTATCATCATCATCATCATCATAATCATAATCATCATCATCATCATCATCATCCTCATCTTCATTATCATCATCAACATCATCATTACCATCACCATCACCACCTCACCACTGATGTTATCATTATCATCATCATCATCATCATCATCTTCGTCATCATCATCATCATCCTCATCATCATCATCATCTCCATCATCATCATCAACATCATCATCACTATCATCATCACCACCTCACCACTGCTGCTATCATCATCATCGTCATCATCATCAACATCATCATCACCATCATAGACAACAGAAAAGAACGCAATCCGTTATTAGATCTCGAGCTGTAGCCATTTCAATGGCGCAGCTTATGTTCATAAACGGAAGAAACTCTGAACGAGATTCCACACAGAAAACTAACTTACATGACAATAAAACACTAGCTTTTGGCTCTTCTTTGAAGCGTCTCCTATTACACACGTACACACACACGTGTACCCTTAATGTAGTTCTCGGGAAGATTCAGTGTGACACAGAGTGTGACAAGGCTGGCCCTTTGAAATACAGGTACAACAGGAACAGGAAGAAAGAGCGAGAGAAAGTTGTTGTGAAAGAGTACAGCAGGGGTTGCCACCCCGACTAGTGGAGCTTTAGGTGTGTTTGCTCAATAAACACTCACAACGCCCGGTCTGGGAATTGAAACTGCGATCCTACGACAGCGAGTCTGTTGCCCTAACCACTGGGACATTGCGCCTCCACATCATGTCTATAGACATGAATGATCACAGCGATTAAATTATGCGCATTATGTAATGTATATTACATAATAGCTAAAACAGTCATTAAATCATAACCGAGCGGGGAAATATTATACATTTAACAAATTGGCTATTCCGTGAAGTAATCATTTCTTGTGACAAAGGGTCTCGACATGTATATATGTATGTATGTATGTATA
>NC_068992.1:39941829-39946313 GCF_001194135.2 Octopus bimaculoides | reverse complement strand
GTGTGTGTGTGTGTGTATTCCTGTTGAAGAGCATAGGCTCGAAACTTAGAAGACCTTCTCACTTTCCCGAGCGGCAAACTAATACACCTGCTTGTTGTTCATACACCTGTCTTCGTCTTTTGTTTTTCTGCAAATTTCAACTATATATATATATATATATATAGGATTTAGTTGGCCTGCAGCATTACTAGAAGATAGTTGCCCAAAGTACCATGCGGCGAGACTGAACCCGAAATCATATGGTCGTTGGGAAGCGAATATCTTACCACACAACCATGCCTGTACCTATATACATCAACTTTAAATAGGGGTAAGAATTAGATAATCTAATCATGGAATAACAAGATATTCCGATGCCACAGTGTGTGTAATCATGTAGGTCCAATTATGAAGGTAGTTCATTAGCAGAACTATATCTAAGGAAAGTTTTCCTGAATGGCCGCTTGCATCTTATGATTAATTCGCTGTGTTCTTTACAATTGACCTGCAGTCCAGAATCTGCAGTGCTTCTGTAGAATATAAACTGCACCCTACTTCCAACTGTTTCAAAGGGAGTTTGCATTACGGGCCAGGAAATTGAAGAATTAATATTTCTGCTATTGGGTTCTTTCCTCCTATCTCTAAAAGAATTAGTGTCTATGCATATATACATAAAGCATCAAGTCAAGCAGTGTGAAAGGTGGATGTTCAGTCATTTTGAGTGTAGTTTCCTTATCATTACAGACTTTTCGTAACATCGTAGCATTAGAAATGCCGTTTGCTCCAAAGCCACATTGTCTATTATTCTTATGTGTTTATGTGTGTGTGTGTGTGTGTGTGTGTGTATGTGTGTGTGTGTATGTGTGCGTGTATTTGTATGTACATATGTATGCATACATATATATACACATACATACATTCGTAGGTAGGTAGGTAGGTATGCATGAATGTATGTATGTGTATATATATGTATGCATATATACACATATATATGTATATATGTATCTAGCTATCCATCTATATATATATAAATATACATATACATTTTTGTATATATACATATATAGATGTATATATATGTATATATATATCTATATACACATATATATATATATCTATATATGTTCATATATAGATGTGTATATATATATATATATATATATATATATATACACACACATAAATATAAACGCATATATGTGTGTATCTGTGTGCGTGTATTTGTGTGTGTACGCATTATTTAAGGCAAGATTCACGACCAATACGTAGATAAAAAATTATCTGTGAAATATATTAAATGTATAAATTATTTAATGCCAAAAATCTATATATATTTCTATATTAGTCTATTTATAACATGGCGGTTCATTGGCAGCAGAGATTTTTTGGTCTCTAGAGTGGCAAGAACCATTTCCCAAGAGATATATGGAATATTGGACATAAACGTTATACATAAACAAGAAAACTACTCGTCCATACAGATACACATATACATACATTATGGCATGTGTGCATATGTACGTGGTGGGGCGTATGTTGGTGGGAGTTGGGGGTAAATTGAAAAACTGTTAAACTGTAACAATACTGAAAAAACCAGTGTTGGTAAGGTTTGATGCTTGAAAGAAGAATGTCTGCATGACATTTTGTTTATGATACTTCAACTGAAAAAAATGATGAGGTTAATGGGATACAGGGAGAGAGGAATAGACTCAGAGAGAGAGAGAGAGAGAGAGAGAGAGAAAGAAAGAGAGGGAGAGAGAGAGAGAGAGAGAGAGAGAGAGAGAAGAGACAGACAGACAGACAGACAGACAGTGTAATGTGTGGTGAAAGTATATCTAACCATTAGAATTTATAAACATTCAAGAGAATTCTTTATTTGTGAAATTGGATCTCAATGTGGATATGCAGTAATTATTAATAACGGTCTCCAGGCGGTATGGGTTCGTGTCCCACGGGCGGCCACCGACGTTTTCTCTCCAAAAACGGTTTTAAAACTCCCTCTCTACATATTATTCAAAACTTTATATTTAATTTAAAAATTATATTTCATGCATCTACAATATATGTGTGCGTGTATATATGTATGCACATATATCGTGGCACTCCGTCGCTTACGACGACGAGGGTTCCAGTTGATTCGATCAACGGAACAGCCTGCTCGTGAAATTAATGTGCAAGTGGCTGAGCACTCCACAGATATGTGTACCCATAACGTAGTTCTTGGGGATATTCAGCATGACACAGTGTGACAAGGCTGGCCCTTTGAAATACAGGTACTGCTTATTTTTGCCAGCTGAGTGGACTGGAGCAACGTGAAATAAAGCGTCTTGCTCAAGGACACAACACATCAGCGGGAATTGAACTCACGACCTTACGATCGTGAGCAGAATGTCCCAACCACTAAGCCACGCCCCCTCACGCAATGATTATATATATATATATACACACACATTCACATGTGTGTATGTATGTAGTATGCATCTATTTGTGTAAACATACCTACATACCAAAAGCAGAGATCGCATCATTTCTTCAAGGGTTATTTCTAGAGACGAACCAACGCCATTTGACACATTTAAATACGTAATCCAGTGTATTTCGTAGACATTTCCTATGCATAATACATTAACAAGTTTGATGCAGCACAAAGAGTCCAAGTTGGTAAAGCTGAATAATGAGATGCGTATATTTATTTGGCAATGTCTGTATATATATATATATATATGTGTGTGTGTGTGTGTGTGTGTGTGTGTGTGTGTAAATATATATAAATTGCAAGATATGATAAATAAACACTCCAATTGGCCAAAACAACTTTGATATCATTCCCAAATTATCAAAAATCGAATATAAATATATATTAAAACAATAGGGCACTCAATGGTAAAACCCAATAGTATAAGATAATCAAATATACACAAATAAAATGTGTATATATATATATATATATATATGACAATGCATAACTTTAGTTATAATTATAATTCTTATTATTATTATTATTTCTTACATATTTGTATTGTCTTTTGAAATGTGCGTATGTATCAAATCCAATTTTGACTTTAACATCTTTTCTCCATTTTTATACTTCTTATCGAATTTTTATACATATAAAGAACTTTTTCAATTATATATATATATATATACACACACACAGTAATCCCTCGACTATCGCGGTTGATACGTTCCAAAACATCTCGCGATAGGTGGAAATCCGCGAAGTAGAAACTGTACTGTACTGTATATATTTGTTTTATTATTTTTATAATTTGTGTATATTTATTTTATTATAAATGCAAAACAACACCACGGAGGAACCGACGTGGCAAAAATGGGTTATCTTGTGACGGACCAGCGTCGCATCCAGGTGGGGAATATATATACACCCTGGAGAAAGCGGGAAATTTGGGATTCTGCTCCTTACGGTCTGATGTGGACTAACCACGTATATGAATATATATAGAGAGAGAGAGGGACAGAGAGATGAGGAGAGAGAGAGAGAGATGAGGAGAGAGAGAGAGAGATGAGGAGAGAGAGAGAGATGAGGAGAGAGAGAGAGATGAGGAGAGAGAGAGAGAGAGAGAGTAAGCGAAGATAGAAAGGAGAGCTACATACACAAGCACATATAAGCTTATATATGTGTGTGTATATATATATATAATATGTAGATATAAACGTTTGCATACATGTGTGTTTTTTTTTTGTGTGTATGCATATGTCTTCTTGTATGCGAATGTCGGTGTCTGTGTGCATCCATCGATCCTTTTTTTACTTCTCACCCCCCCACTCCATCATACTGTGTGGACTCTCCTTCACCTCTCACTCTCTCTCTCCCTCTTACACACACACACACACACACACACACACACACACATACACATATACATATATACACATGAATATACACACCTATATATATATCTATCCTTTTATACGTTCTACATAATACACTTGCGTTTACCATTTATATATAAATTTTCCTTTGTTATTTTATTCGTTTTTTATCTTTTGAAAACCTATCGTCAGCTGTAAAAGGCGATTTACTTTCAAATCTCAGCTTCTCCTCATTGTTTTGTTGTGTTTTGTGTTATTTTTGTACTTTTGTTTTGCATCTTTTTTTTTTTTGTTATTTTCCCTACGCCTTTTAAAATGGCGTCCTATTAATAATGGACGCACAAACTGATACAGGTGACGAAGAAAGCAAAAGAGAGTAATATAGTAAATGCCCCATCATAAATTGATTAACACCCGTGTCCATTTTACTGGGTAGCATTGTCTGTTAGAGATCGTCAAGTAGTCGCGTGTATAAGTGGTGTGTGTGTGTGTGTGTAAGAGAGTTCTAAGGCTCTCTATATTGCAAGTGTAAGTATGTGTGATTCTGTAGGTGCGTGTGTTTTTGCGGCGTTTGAGAGTCCTACTTTGTAGGTGAGATCTACTGCTTGCCACATAAAATGCACTTACTACATAACAATATATATACATATATATATATATATATATATATA
>NC_068992.1:39932658-39940531 GCF_001194135.2 Octopus bimaculoides | reverse complement strand
TATATATATATATATATATATATATATATATATATCTTTGAACACACCTGTATATGTATCTATATATGCGTGTCTATATATATGTATACGTGTGTGTATGTATAGTTTACCTGGGCGTAATTATGTTTCTGGTAGACCTCTAATACATAAATATACAAATACATACGTTAACCGAGTCAATAGGCCATAAAAGGACTTTCTTTGAAATATATTCCTTTATATAACTTCACAATAAACAAAGTAAAGCCGAGATCTATCACAAAATAAGCCGACATGTTGTGACTTTCCCATACCGCGTTTGTGGTGTAAACACTTTACATCAAATTAATCTATAAATTCCAGATTTCGTATTTAAATCACAGGTGAAGAGCTATATAACAATATATAATATGATTGTAGATCTAAGTAGGTTTATTGAGTTCTTTAGTAAGATTTTGCGCAGAAATAAAATGTCCTTGTATCTGAGAAATATTTTCGGCTCTATAGTTCCTCGTCTCATCTATAAATATTGCAGATGGAATTTCTAAAGCTCTTTGATGTCAAGAATTTAAACTAAAACATGCATAATTGGAAATTAACGGAATCCTGGTTTGGTGTGTGTTACACCTCAATTTGTTTTGTGTTAACTACAAAGCTACAGAAACCCGTTTATTGGAAGAGCTTCCGTTTTGCAGTCTGATCGCAAAAGGCAATATGAGTGTATGCATGTATTATAAATAAAGCATCTTTTCTACTCTAGGCATAAGACTTGAAATTATTGGGGAGGGGGCTTATCGATTAAATCGACCCTAGTACGCAACTGATATTTAATTTATCGACCCCGAAATGATGAAAAGCAAAGTCGACCTCGGCGGAATTTGAACTCAGAACATTAAGACAGACGAAATGCCTCTAAGCATTTCGACCGGTGCGCTAACGTTTCTGCCAGCTCGCTACCTTGTAGTATATATAAAGAATAAACAAGCAAAACATATGGTGTCACTTTAGAGCACGTAATTTATAATTCAACTATAATTGCAGAGTTGATAGAGTAAATAAGGGATTAAAAAGTAATGCATAAAGTCTCTAACAGCTGTTTCCAGAATAGTTGTGCATAGGTTATTGAGCAATGATTTCCATATAAGCCAAAATACACCGTTTTCAGAGCGCAATATCCTTTAGAAAGAATATTAGTAGTTACCAGTTCTATTTTCTAAGAGTTAAGGAATATCCTTTGTAAAGAATAATAGTTATCACCATGCATCTTCATTACATCTCGCGTTTGCAGTGTATTTAATACATTCTATTGTTGATTACGTAGCTTGTTATCTCTAAGATTTTATGCATTGCTCCGAAAGATGTATCGTTTTAGTCTTTCACTTGCTTAGTTTTCACTTGTTTAGTCTTTCACTTGAACTGAAGAAGTTCCTCTTGCCATTTTCTAAATTATCAGTTGTTGTATGTGTTTGTCATTAATCAATTTCTTCCGCGATTCTCACGAATAATTATTAGTCTTTACTCTAGCATTGCACAGGTTTATAAAGTTTCTTTTAGATGTTACAGAGAAAACACGACTGTGTTGTATTTTTCTCTCTATATTTCATGTGTTTAATTTTTCTTGTGTTTTCATATTAAAACATAATACTCTTTCCAACTGGTTAAAGCTACTGCTTAATAGTTCAAATCCAGTGATAATGTCTACACTAATAATTAAGCCTGGTCCAAGGTAGGCACCCACGCCAACATTTCTTCATTGTGAAGATGAGGCAGTGAAAGTTATGAGAAATTTATTACTACAAACCTAATTATTCCAGTTTCTTTTTCTTTCTTTCTCCGTCTCTGTCTCCTTCTCTCACTTTCTGATTGTTTTCCCCCCTCTCTCTCTATATATATGTATATAATATATAAAGTTACACACACACACACGCACACACACACACACACACGCACACATACACACACATGAGGATGGGCTGAAGAGTTCTGAGGCTGAATGAGCGATGCTAGAGCTGCGAAATCTTGTATACATTAATTTCAAACCTTATTAATAACTGCTTTGTTTCTTTCCAGATAAACTGGCATCCTATATTCGGGTATGACGCTCCAACTTTATCATCAATGCAAAAGGAGGTAGATGACTTTAGGAAGGGCAGGTGCAATATTGAGGATAACCCAATGTCTGGACGTCCTGCAAATGCAATCACCGAAGAACACATTGATCATATTCACCACATTCTTATTTCTTTACTGCCCACAAGAGGCTACATACAGAGGGGACAAACAAGGACAGACAAACGGATTAAGTCGATTATATCGACACCAGTGCGTAACTGGTACTTATTCAATCGACCCTGAAAGGATGAAAAGCAAAGTCGACTTCGGCGGAATTTGAACTCAGAACGTGCTAACGTTTCTGCCAGCTCGCCGCCTTTTTCCGACGCTTTGTCACCACATTCTGACGAATGACACACGATTGACTATGAATCAAATAGTCAATGCTATTAGCATGTCCTGTGAAAGAGTTGCGAATATTATGCGCCATGAAGTTGGTATACCGAAGGTCCCCGCTCGGAGCGTGTCACATTTTCTGACACCTGATCAAAAGTGAACCAGTTTGATAACAATACAGGAAAATCTGACATTGCTTCAGGCAGAACCGACTGGTTACCTTGAACATTTCCTAATGCAAGATGAGTGAGTGGGTCACCATGTTCATCTGCAGGGAAGGTGACGGCCTCAGTTTTGAGAGATTCAAAATTCTTTGTGTTTATTGACTACCTTCAAAAGGGTCACACTATCAATGGAGTGTACTATCCCAACCTGCCGAGGCAGTTACGAGAGGCTATCAACAGCAAATGTCCAGGAAAACTGACGAAAGGGATCTTGTTTCATCAGGACAGTGCTCCAGCACACAAGTCCTTGTTTTCAATGGTCACAATGCCTTATTGTGGTTTTTAACTAGTTGGTCACGGTCCCTACCTCCTGATTTTGGCTCAGAAGTATCTCAGCAATGATGACGTCATCTCTACTATTGATGATGTCATCTCTACTATTGATGACTTTTTGTGGGGATCAGCAGAATGAAAGCTTCTTCTCCAAAGGGATCCAAACACTGCAACACAGAGGGAAGGAGAGTGTGGACCGCAGCCTATGAACTTTTCCGCCAATCTCCGTGTGCGCGCGGTTCGTGTGTGTTGTGTGTGTGTATGTGTGTGTATGCGTGCGCGCGTGCACGCGTGCGTGTGTGTGCAGTGAGAGGATGAATCATCAGCTTCGAATGAACATATATGTGTGTGTCTGTGTATATATCTATAGATATACACATACGCATACACACACACACGCACATACACACACACATCAATACCTGCTTAATAGAACCGTCGTACGTGACTCGTGTGCGTGTCCATATCTATTTCTGTGCATGTGTGTGCGCCCTAGTGCGCATGTATATGCGCTTTATGTGTGTGTTTGTGTGTGTACACGTGCGTTTGTGTATATACATGCGCTTAGAAGTGACTTTTTATTCATTTTTTGTGTTTTGTTTTTCTTTTATTATTATATTTGGTCATAATTTATTAATATGGAATAAATGAGTTACTGGGAATTAATGATTACGGATCCCTATATCAGGAATTCTCTATTAATCAATCGATCGTGTCTTTACGTGGATGTGTATGTCTCTGTGCGTGCGTGCGTGTGTGTGTGTGTGTGTGTGTGTGTGTGTACAGTTGTGTAGGTGGTTGTGTTTGCGTGCTCGCGTTTGTGAGGTAACTATTCTTTTTAATAAACCAAAAGTAGATCTTAACCACAGTTACTACATATGAATTGTATACATGTGTGTATGTGTGTGTGTGTTTATGTGCGTGTGTGTGTATGTGTGTGTGTGTGTTAGCGTGTGCGTACCAATAAGTATCCGGACTGTTGCTATAGTAACGAAGCTGAAGCATGCAGAGTAAAGCCGCTTGGCAGAGTTTGATCTTGAACTCTCTTGTGCATGTGCATTAAGTTTTAGCATTCTAGTTCACTTCCGTTGTTTACAGCAGTGCTTGGGAGGAAGGGGGCGTAGCGTGTGATCGTCGCATTGACCATGACAGAAAAAGTTGAGCAGAGAATCTGCATTAAATTTTGCCGAAAGCTTGGCGATACCTGCTCAGAGGCCTACACAATGCTTTCAAACAGATTTCATCGACACAGTCAAGAAAACCTTGTGCAACTGAAACCCGAGTGTCTTTTTGGTCAGCTGAAAGCAATTTTGGCACAAACTTGGCAGATACGTGTCTCATACCTAAATCTATGGTGAGAATGGACTGAACTGAACCGTAACTAACCTGTACATCCTCTGATAACTTTCTCATTTCTGCTGCTTGCGTGTCTCCCAGAACGTTCTTCAGTATCGACATTTTTTTCAGCCATCTTGGAAACGTCTGAGCTACTCGTACACTTGTGTGCGGCTCTAACACTCCTCTCCATACACTTTCTGCAACATTACGTGGACCTCTGAGCAGGTATCGTCATGAGAACTTTCTCTGTTGTGGTTAATGCGACGATAACACGCTACACACCTTCCTTCCAAGCACTACTGTAAACAGCGGAAGTGAGCTAGAACGTTAAAACTTTAAAACGTTAAAAAGATTGAACTTGAATGCTTTTATTATTATTAATAATGATTTCAGATTTTGGCACAAGGCCAGAAATTTCGGGGGAAGGAGTTAAGCCAATTACATCGACCCCAGTACTCAACTGGTACTTATTTCAATGACTCCGAAAAGATGAAGAACAAAGTTAATTCCCGCGGAATATGAACTTGGGAACTTAAAGAACCGCATTAATGATTCTGATGGATAATGTCTTTTTTAACCTCAAGGCCTGGAGACATGATACATACACACACACACACACACATACGCATACGCACACACGCATACACACACACACATACATAAATATATGTGTGCACGTGTGTCTGTGAATATAAATAAACGTGAAAACATGGCGAACACAAAGATATCTTAGAGTGGATATAATAAAGTTTTATATTGCAACGTACGTTGACAGTAATAAGGATGTGACGAGATGGATAGTATAAAGTTTTAGGGGCACAGAAGGAATTTAAAGATTAATTGAATTATGATTTTAGAATACGAAGAATCGACATGATGGCTCTTCCACATAAAGACAGGCATACGGGTGGATAGCCACCAGTTATGTTAGACCAAAACCCGCCATAGTATTGTTTTCCACCACATCTTGAAATTGCTAAATCTAACTCTGCTGGTGAGTATCTTCGGTGCCAGATTGGGCAAGAGACCACTTAATTCCTCATCAAAGTTTCGCATTAGCTGATTATAAAATACAAATATGTTTTTCCCTAATAATCTCTAATTTGGTTGTTCAATCAAACCGGAAACCTTTTTCCCTTGAAGCAACATCATGCTATTTCCTTCGCCTTCGTCCTCTCCGTTTAGCATTTCTATCAGTTTATCGTAAGTTGTGTCAACCGGAAGTCTCCTTTCACCGTCTTTCGTTACTTTTTCGACGGGTTTATTCTTTCCCTTCAGTTTTTTTCCTTCTTGCATTTCCCGCTGCTTCAAGTATTCACCACTTCTGATCGTTTCCCAACTCATTTTTATTGTCTTCAGACCGTTGAGGGATTATTCTGGTTATATCCGTCGAAGGGGCAGCCTCAGCTCCCTGATCCTGGTGTAGAGGATGAGACAGCCTCGTTTTGGCGTTTCTGGAGTTGTGCTTGATGGTCCCCTTCTCTTTCTTTCTTTCTTTCCTTCTTTCCCTCACTCCTATTCTCTCTCTCCGGCTCCATCTTTTTCCTCTCCCTTATTCTATCTCTCCATCTGTGTGTGTGTGTGTGTGTGTGTGTGTGCGTGTGCGTGTGCGTGTGTGTCTGCATGTGTGTACGTAGATGTATGCATCTCCGTTTGTCACCCGCCTTTTTGTTCTCTTGTACTCTCCTGAAACTGAATGTAAAGTCCCCAACATTGTCAATATTGGCCAATACAAAAGACATGGAAAAGCAATACAAAATTCATACAAAGAATATTTAAAGCCAATAACGACAAGAAACGTAACAACGGCAACGTCAATGATAATAAAAATAGTAAGTAGTAGTAGTAGTAGTAGTGGTGGTGGTGGTGGTGGTAGTGGTGGTGGTGGTGGTGGTAGTGGTGGTAGTGGTGGTAATAATGATAGTAGTAGTAGTAGTAGTAGTAGTAGTAGTAGTAGTAGTAGTAGTAGTAGTAGTAATAGTAGTAACAACAATAACAACAACAAAAATGAAGTCTAGAAGAACTGAAGAAGCGAACAAAGGTAAGAACAATAAGCAAGAGGATATGGAAAGTGGAACAAATAAAAGTAAACAAGAAATTTAAAAAAACCCACAAAAACCCATTTTCTATTGTCATCAAAATTTTGTCCCGTCCTTAATATGAGACATAAGGAAGTATTTGGGAACAATAGTGATTATCGAACACTCATTGGTCTGCCAAAGTAAGCAACGCTGCTGCTGCTACTACTACAGTTACTACTACTACTACGGGTCAACCAAGTCTTATGCAGACAGGGTATTCTGTTGGCCAGTAGATAAGGTTAAATATAAGTTGTCCTCTTTTCAAACTGGTCGGCCACACAGGCCACAAATTTGTAATCTGTACGGTCGACCTTGATAAGTTTAGACAGCGAGTAAACGATTACTGAAAGCTGAACCTGTCACTTCCGGCGTGCCAAATTTACAGAATCCGGATTAGAGAATTAGTTAAGCGAGCGTGGACGAAGGCAATCGTCAACAACAAATAGTGTTTTGCCCTGAAAAAAGCAATTGGAGTAGAATCAATTAGGTTTAGTAAGGCTTTGGTGATAGAGAGAAATGAAAAGAAGAGTACTTAATTAGAAACTTAGAAGAGGTGCTTAAGGAAAGCCTTGCAGCCGACGTGTTGGCCGCGAGAAAAGCCTTGGACCACTTCTTCGGTGTTAAACACGAATGTTGTTTTGTCAAAGCTAAGATCCGTGATCTAAGACAAGAAGGAAAGAAAGCTGCTCGATGGGCCTTAGTGACAGAGGCGCAAAGTGTCAAGAAGGCCGCAATTTGGTCTTTGGTGAGCTAAAATGAGCTCAAGGTGCTCGAGGTTGAGCAGATGTGTGCGGCATTTCAGCAGCACTTCACCCAACAGTTTGGAATTAATGGCAGTCCGGAATGCAGGATGGACTTCAGTGCCTACCTCGGCGGCATGTCACGACATGTGACGACTCTCGATAAGGGGTGCAGAGCGTTGCGAAATGCCGAAAGAGGCGCAGATATACGGGATACGATGATGTGTTTCACGGAGTTAGGGATTCGCCTGATCTGGATAGTTTGCCCTATGAGCTTTACTTTTATTTACCACACTTATTCAGTGGCCTTTTAGTAGATATCTACTGCAACGAAAAGAGAGAATTTCTAATTCTGTGAGTCGAGGAGCGGTGGCACTGTTGAGAAGGGACCCAAACAAGGATTAACAAATAGAAAATTTTAGGCCCATATCGCTGCTTTGGCCAAAGTGTGTGCAAAGAAGCGCCATCCCAAGCAGATCCATCCACGACAACCTCCGCCTCATGTAATACTTCGTAGACAAAGAGGGTAAAGAAGCTGGCATGAGTAGAGCCCTGAGCAATTTGGATAAAGCAACAACATTAATAATAATCCTTTCTATTATAGACACAAGGCCTGAAATTTTGGGGGACGGGTTAAGTCGGTTACATCGACCCCAGTACTCAACTGGTATTTATTTTATCGATCCTGAAAGGATGAAAGACAAAGTCGACCTCGGTGGAGTCTGAACTTAGAACGTAGCGACAGGCGAAGCACCACCAAGCATTTCCTCAAACTTGCTTAGCACAAGGC
>NC_068992.1:39930293-39931657 GCF_001194135.2 Octopus bimaculoides | reverse complement strand
TATATATATATATATATGTATATTTTTTTCATATGTATATATAAATACACATGCGTAATATATTATTAAAGATGCATATATATATATATATATGTATACATATATATTTGTGCATACGTACACATACACACACACATATATAAGAACACATACGCATAGAGAGACAGAGAGATAAGTAAGTAGATAGATAGATAGATAGATAGATAGATAGATAGAGAGAGAGAGAGACAGATAGATAGATAGACGTGTTTTCATTGTCTCGAAGTCATGAAATAATAACGAAGTCCATGAGATGAAAAGGTAAGACTAAAGAATAATGACCGTCAAAGTGTGCGAGAAGGAGAAAGAGAGAGAGAGAGAGAAATAACTAACTAAGCAATATTCACCCTCTCCACTATCACTATTACCACCAGTATAGAGGCGGGAGAGAGAGAGAGAGAGGGTAGAGAAGAAGAAGAAGAAGAAGAAGAAGAAGAAGAAGAAGAAGAAGAAGAAGAAGAAGAAGAAGAAGAAGAAGAAGAAGGGGAGGATGAGAAAGGGGGGAGGAGGGAACGTAGCAAATAACAAAAGTGGGTGAAAAGGCCCAGGAAACATTTAGGCGGCAAAATGAAATAGCAGCCGATGAACAGTACAAAAGGGACAAGTACATGGTCAGTCATGCAATAAAAGTAAAACTGCCAAATCTTCCTCAAACTCATGTTTCTCTCTTTATGAAAAAGGAGCGACGTATTAGAAAATGATTAACAAATTGAAAAACAAAGAAGTGAAATAGAAAGAGTGCGTGTGTTCAATATTGACCCTCCCGAAACATAACAAGATAAGAAAAGAATGTTTTACCTGAAACTTTGTAACTAAGACCAGTGATGCTCAAAGCTGAAATCCATTCAGTCATTCAGTCATTCGAAACCACCCAAATGCTATCACTGTTCTGTTAATAATAATTATTAATAATGGGCTTGGTATATTTGTACCTCAGTCTCACTTTGGTGACACGCATTGCTCTCTCAATCAATAATCCTACTAAAGGCACAAGGCCTGAAATTTTCGGTGAGGGGACTAGTCAATTACATCGACCCCAGTATTTCACTGGTACTTAATTTATTGAACCCGAAAGGATGAAATGCAAAGTCGAGTTCGGCAGAATTTGAACTCAGAACGAAGCGACAGGCGTAAATACCGCTAAGCGTTTCGTCCGGCACGTTAACGATTCTGCCAGCTCGCCGCCTTAAACCCTTTCAACCGGAAGCACAGGGCCTCAAATTTGAGAGAAGGGATTAAGTCGATTATATCGACCCCCACTGCGTAACAGGTACTTATTTAATCGACCATGAAAAGATGAAAAGCCAAGTCGACACCGGCCAAAT
>NC_068992.1:39928685-39929637 GCF_001194135.2 Octopus bimaculoides | reverse complement strand
TATATATATATATATACATTCATACATACATGCATACATACATACATACATACATACATACATACATACAAACATACACACATACATATATACATACATACATACATACATACATACATACAAACATACACACATACATATATACATACATTAATTCTCTAGATGGTTCAGTTTTTCTGAACCGATCAATGGACTGATTGAGTAAATCAATCAATAACGAACTTACAATCATTACTGGAAACATCTGTAAGTCAAATTTACTACAACAAATATATAATGACCATTATTTAAACCACGTTACATACATACATACATACATACATACATACATACATACATACATACATACATGCATACACATATATATATATATAATGAAGATACGGATCGATGATCCGAACGAAGTAATTTATAATTTCTCTGTGAAGAAAAAAAAATGTGTCTAAAAAAGTGGGTCCATTATCAATATAGAAATCGAGGTAATCTGAACGTTTACAAATTTTCAAGAGGCCAATATGTAAATCCAAAGTTTAGTCACCAAGATTACGATGTTCTTACAGAGTATTATTTTTATAAAAGCACAAAGACAATGGGTATTTATATATTTTATTCAGGTTACTTTAATTGTGTTTCCACTAAGACACACAGATAGATAGATAGATAGATTTATTTACATGTATGTGTGTGTGTATGCGTGTGTGTGTGTATGCGTGTGTGTGTATGCGTGTGTGTGTATGCGTGTGTGTGTATGCGTGTGTGTGTGTATGCGTGTCTGTGTGTGTAAAGAGAGAGCATAGAGTCAAGAGGTGTGAGAGATGAATACAGATTTTTACTATATGACTTCCATATGTTTACAGTTGTTTCGTAACTTCTATCATGTAGAATCATTAATTTCAATATGTAAAATTTTACATACTCTCTCACATACGTCTATTGCGCATACACATACACA
>NC_068992.1:39927042-39927937 GCF_001194135.2 Octopus bimaculoides | reverse complement strand
GTGTACCCTTAACGTAGTTCTCGAGGATATTCAGCGTGACACAGTGTGACAAAGCTGACCCTTTGAATTACAGTCACAACAGAAACAGGAAGTAAGAGTGAGAGAAAGTTGTGGTGAAAGAGTACAGCAGGGTTCGCCACCATCCCCTGCCGGAGCATCGTGGAGCTTTAGATGTCTTCGCTCAATAAACACTCACAGCGCCCGGTCTGGGAATTGAAACCGTGATCCTATGACCGCGAGTCCGCTGCCCTAACCACTGGGCCATTGCGCCTCCACTATTATATATATATATATACATGAGCATATATTTATAAACATACGTAAATATATACGTACATATACGTATGTGTGTGTGTGTGTACATATATAGGATCAGAGACGCATGCCCTCATAAATATATGCATATGATGTACATGCACGTTTGTATGTATGTATACAAATGCATATGTATATTTATACACACACACACACACACACACACACACACACACACACGGATATATATATATATATATATATATATATATATATATATATATATATATATATATATATATAGACACACACATGTGCACTCACACACGTTGGTTCCACGAATCAATAACCGAGCTGATGGTATTTTCGCAGAGGTCACGTGCACCCGTATGCATTTGCATTCAACATGTCATATTAAACTCATCGATTAATTAATAGCTATTACTGCTGGTGTTGTTGTTGTTGTTATTTTCTTTGTTTTCAATTGATCATTTCCTTATAGCTTTCACACAGACGGGGTGGGGAATGTTGACTGCTGGGATAGATGACACTTAGCCTAACTTCCGGTATCACTTACACCGGATGAATAGAGCAAATGCGTGACACACCTCCCGTATGGGAGAGCTCTTTACTTTTGTTT
>NC_068992.1:39926639-39927032 GCF_001194135.2 Octopus bimaculoides | reverse complement strand
ATATATATATATATATACACACGCATTTATATACATATGTGTGTATGTCTATATAAATATACATATATATACACACACATTATGTGCATATGTGTATATATGTATGTACACACTTTCGTTTCCTTATTCTTCCTTAATCTACGTTCTGTTTGTAAATATAAGTTCATACATGTCTTTTGTATGCATTGATGAATTTACAAAACCATCTGTGTATATGTGTTTGTGTGTGCGCGTGTATGTGTGCGTGTGTGTGTATAGATAGATATATTCATTCATGCGTACATGTATATATGTTCCTGTGTGTGTGAACGGATGTGTACATGTTCGTATGTATTCATATATGTACATATGTATGTTTGTATATATACATATATATATATATATATATATATA
>NC_068992.1:39922788-39924058 GCF_001194135.2 Octopus bimaculoides | reverse complement strand
TATGTACGTATGTATGTATGTATGTATGTATGTATATGTATATGTATATATGCATGTATGGGCACAGGACGTCACGAAACGTGCACAGCAAAAAAATACGAAGTACGAGTACATGGAATATGAACTATTTTTTCGAACAACGAAGGACACAAATGGAAAGGAAATCAAAGAACATAAGGAACGACCCTTCATCAGTTGTTGGTTGTTTTTCTAGTCTCATATTACGAACATTTAACAACAATATACGCTTTCGATTAAACAGTTGCTCCCGCAAAGTAAATTAAATGAAATTTGGAATTTTACGGACGGTCAAAATTGGTAACACACACACGTACATACGTACATACATATAATTCTCTTGTATATTTTAACAACTCCTCTTCTCAATTTTTACCTAAATTGTTGAGCTTTACGGAATTCCTTTCCCTAAATTCACAACATATCACATACAAATATTACTTTCATATTCGCAAATTTACGCCTGTTAACTACCAGCAAAATATGAAGAATCAATATTAGAAATTTTTTGAAAACTTCCAAATTAAAGGACGAATCTAATTCAACCTTTTCACACACATATATATATATATATATGTATATGTGTGTGTGTGTGTGTGTGTGTGTGTGTGTGTGTGTGTGTATATATATATATATATATATATATATATATATATAGACATACATACAAACACACGTTGATATCCTTTATTATATGGAGTATAATATATTTATTATGTTTACCCTATGGATTCCTCTTTTCCCTTTATTTGGCATTTTGAGTGACAGACATTTTGATAGAGAGAGAGACAGACAGACAGCAGCAGATAGAAATATACACATGCATGTATCTGTTGAATGTGTGTATGTATATATATGTTTCTATACGTGGACGTACGAGTACATAAACACACACACACATATATATATATGTATGCATGTATGTTTGTATGCATGTGTACAAGTGTGTGTGTCCATGTAAGCATCTATGCATCTATACATGTGTGTGTATGTGTATGTATCGGGATAACGTTAATGACATTAATATATAATTTGAATTGTTAATTGTTATTAAGGATGAAGAAAAGAGGAGCCAGAAGGAACATATGAAAACGGTGGAAGGGAAGGCGTCGTTGGAGAAATATACAGTTAATATACATATCTCTTTCTCTACCTTTCTTTCTATGTCTCTCTTCTTCTTTACCTCTCTCTCTCTCTCCCTCTTTATCTCTTTCTATCTATCTATCTATCTATCTATCTATCTATCTATCTA
>NC_068992.1:39920637-39922778 GCF_001194135.2 Octopus bimaculoides | reverse complement strand
ATATATATATATATATATATATATATATATCTATCTATCTTCCCTTTCTTGGATCCATCTGTTTAACTATGCAAACATCCATTATATTCCTTCATATATGTCTCTCATTCTTCTTTCTCTCTATAACCTCACTCTTTTCCCCTCAATTTCTCTTTCTATCCATCTCCCTCTCTCTCTCTCCCTCTCTCTCTCTCTCTCTCTCTCTCTCTCTCTCTCTTTGCGTGTCTCTAAAAGTGTGTGTGTTTGTTGTTTATTCCTTTACTTGTTTAAATAGGTCTCTTGTCGATGCATTGGTGTACCCCCGGAACGTGTTTTTAGTCGACCGTATCAACCACCTTTGCATACAATATATACTGTACTAACTGAAATGCTTTTTGTTGAACCGTTATGTTACGGGGCCATTAACAAACCAACAGAGGTTACATAAGCACAATCATACATACGGTTACATACACACACGCATAAACACACACACACACACACACACACATACACACATATATATGAACATATATATATTCTTTCTTTCATTTGTTTCAGTCATTTGACTGCGGCCATGCTAGAGCACCGCCGGTTGACAAGCAATAGAGGGAGTACAAAGACAGACACATAAACATATACATACATATATACATATATATACGACGGGCTTCTTTCAGTTTCCGTCTACCAGATCCACTCACAAGGCTTTGGTCGGGCCGAGACTACAGTAGAAGACACTTGCCCAAGGTGCCACGCAGTGGAACTGAACCCGGAACTACTTACCACACAACCATATATATAATTTATTTAAAGGTCACAATACATGTATGAAAGCGCCACTAATAGTTTCATAATGTGAGAAAATTCAAACATGTTCTTCAGGCGCAAAGTATAGCGTTCAATTTCTTTAGTTCGTTATAATACGAGGTTGCGCCTGAAGAATATGTTTGAGTTTTCTCAACGTACTAAACTATTAGTACCACTTTAATATATGTATTGCGACCTTTAAATAAATAATATTTATCTCGCACCAGATGGAGCACTTCTTTTGTTGAATTTTCTATCACGGAGGAGTACATTATTTCTAGTACGCATATATATATATATATATAGTATATCTGTGTATAGATGTATATGTATGTAAATATATATACATACACACGCTCACGCACACACACACACACACACACACACACACACACACACATATTTTAAATGTTTCAGCTTCAAAGCTGCGGTCATGCTGGGGCACCACCGTTGACTGAGCTACACGAATGTTTGAAACCTCCTCTGACATGTAGCATTTGGTCGATGAGTGTGTTTGATGCCGCTGCCCTAGTGGCTGGCATAGTGGGTGGGTATTCATCTCACGATTGTAAGAACAGGAGTTCGATACCTGTGAGCGTTTTGTGTCCGTGATCAAGACACTTTTATTTCACGTTGTTCCAATTCACTTAGTTGGCAATGCTGTGTTGTACCTGTAATTCAAAAAGCCAGAGTTGTCACGCTCTCATGCTAAATCTCCTTGAGAACTACGTTCATGGGATGCGTGTCTGTGGAGCACTCAGCTACTTGTACAAATCTCCCTGAGAAATACGTTAAGGGTACACGTATCTGTGGAGTACTCAGCTACTTGGCCGTTAATTTTACGAGTAGGTTGTTCCGTTAATCGGATCAACTGAAATACTCATCGTCATAACCGACGGAGAGCCAATTTTGGGTGATTTTTTTTCTTTTTTTTGTTCTGAACAAAAACGTGCATTTGGTTCTGGTTAAGAACATGGATATGTTTTACTGTGATTTAGTTTTGAGTAGTTAAGTTCTTCGCTTCCTTTTGTAAGTAAATTGATAGTTGAAGTGGATTTGCTGTCGATATGTATGTATGTTGGCAGGATTATAAGCAGATGAGATATAATCCTGACAGCATATAGATCGGTCTGGTTAGGGATGTGGTTTAGAAGGCAGGTTGTTAGGAGCGATTGCGTGTGGGTAGGGAGGAAAGTAGGCAGGTAGATAATTGGGTATGATTGAACACGGGTGATATGATATGGGATATCATTGGACAGTGGCGGGGGTGGGGCTGTGGAGGAAACGAGTGGTCGGCGGATATTGTAGGAGTGTGTGTGAGTGTGTGTGTGTGTGTGTGTGAAGGCTTTAAA
>NC_068992.1:39919709-39920325 GCF_001194135.2 Octopus bimaculoides | reverse complement strand
AGAGAGAGAGAGAGAGAGAGAGAGAGAGAGAGAGAGGCGAGCTTTGAGTCTGATGTGTGATGTGTGGAGGTTTAGAAATGGTGGTGGCAGTGAATTGATTAGAGACAAAGAGAGAAACAGACAAAGAGAGAAACAGACAAAGAGAGAGAGAGAGAGAGAGAGAGAGAGAGAGTAAGAAGACAGAGTAAGAGAAAGGGAGATAGAGAGAGTGAGAGAAAGAAAGATAAAATGTGAGAGTGTGAGAGAGAGAGAGAGAGAGAGAAAGAGAAAGAGAAAGACTGAGAGAGTGGGGTGAAGTCAGAGGCATCTGTGTTGGTTGGAACTATGGTTACAACATACACGGTATGCTGGTATTGAAGATGTTGTTGGTGATGGTGGTAATGATGATGATGATGATGTTGATGATGGTGGTAGTGGTGGTGGTGGTGGTGGTAGAAGTGAGACAGGATAGAAAGAAACAGAGAGAGAGAGGGGGGAAAGTAAGAGAGAATATATATATATATATATATATATTTATATATATATATATATATATATATGTTATGTATGGGTGTGTGTGCATATGCTTCTGTGTATGTGCGAGTGATTGTGTTCAGTTCATTGCATGGTCTTTCCT
>NC_068992.1:39917927-39918701 GCF_001194135.2 Octopus bimaculoides | reverse complement strand
CACTGCCATCTCACAAGCCACAATTGCGCATAAATCTATGAAACTGAATGGATGAGAATGGAGGGAGAAAAGTTAAAATGAACGACAAACGACAAACATTTAGCATTGGAAATAAGGATTGGTGAAAATTAGTGAGAGAATGAGGGAGGAGGAGGAGGTGAAGAGAGAGAGAGGAGGAGGGAGAAGGGGAAAAGAATATGCAAAGAAAGTGAGAGTGGGGGAGATGTGTTGGGGATAGAGAGGAGAATACAGCGAAGCAAATTGAGAGAGAGATGGTTGGAGGGAGAGAGAGAGAGAGAGAGAGAGAGAGAGAGTAAGAAATAACTGGGGAAGACAGAATATAAAATAAAAGAGTTTACCGTGAGAGGGGAGATAGAGAGGTAGAAGAAGAATGAAGGAGAGAGAAAGAGACAGACTGACAGAGAAGTAGACAGGGTAACAAGGAGAGGGAGAGACAGACAGACAGAGGAGTGAGCGACTTCAGAAAGGGAGGGAGTGTTTATGTTTGTGTGTGTGGATAGAGAGAGAGAGGGAGAGAGAAAGAGAGTCAGTAGATGGGTATAGGAAAGAAAGACAGAAAATAAGAGACTGAGAGAGAAAGAGAGAAATAAGAGACTGAGAGAGAAAGAGAGACAGAGAGAGGGAGAAAGAAAGAACGAAAGCGTATGGGGGGGGATAAGTGATAATGACATATTTAAAATACATAGTGTGTGTGTGTGTGTGTGTGTGTGTGTGTGTGTGTGTGTGTGTGTTTTAGACTCGATAAAAAATTAT
>NC_068992.1:39907663-39911876 GCF_001194135.2 Octopus bimaculoides | reverse complement strand
GCAACTGGTACTTAATTTATCGACCTCGGCGGAATTTGAACTCAGAACGTTGCGGTAGACGAAACACCGCTAAGCATTTCGCCCGGCGTGCTAACGCTTCTGCAAATTCACCGACTTACAAGTTCATTAATATTATCAGCTCTTTGGTATTGTACAGTTTTCTTTGTTATATTATGCTTCTCTCTCATCTTCATTATTTCTTCAGTGTGGAATAATTCTATCTCAGACAAATATAAAGTTAGAAAAACTACGTTTGTAAAAATAAATTTTAAAAAAAACGGGGAACTCTGACAACTATGACTTTCTGAAGCGCCATATTTTCTAGTTTGCGATAGACATCAAGCACTGAAACATCCTTCAATTACAACAATTTCTGATTATTGTCCCCAAGGTACCAGTCTGCAGAAGGTGTAACTCATTCTCGGCTGAGTGGCCTGGACTAATATGAATATGAAGTGTCTTGACAAGAGCACAATCGTCTGATCCAGGAATCGAACCTACAGCCTTACGATCATAGGTCAAACGGCCTAACCACTTGGTAATTCTTTGTTACTCCAAGAGAATTAGTCGAAGTTTATCATAAGCTTCGACCAAGGATCAAACCAGCTCTGAGAATCGGTTTAGTTGAAGTTTGCTTAGCCGTCACTCACAAACGAGTATGGCTGGGTAGCATTTACTATGCGTTCGCTAATTGCATTAGGGATTTATATAGTCACAAGCAGACACGGACGCCTCTTTGGTCTTCCCATCCTTGACTGCACAGAACATTGAGAATGTGACAGCGAGAATGAAAGCGAGCAGCACCCACATTAGGCTAATAGCTGAGGAGGCGACAGCAAAGTGGAATGAAGTGACTTGCTCGAGTCCACAATGTGCCGCGTGGTCTGGAAACCGAATCCATGACATTACGATAGGGATTCGAACAACTTAACCACTGGGCCACATACCTAAGCGCTGCGTAATTAAAAAAGAAGAGTGACTATATTTTAGGAGAGAGGAAATTAGAGAAAGTTAACTTTCATGCTCGATTCCTAAGAGAAAACATTACCTTAACATTGTTGAGGAAACGGAATGTTTCCACCTAGGAATCGAAACTGCATCAAAGTTTCGGTTTTCCCTAAGTATTATCATGTCACTAAAACTTTATTCCATCTTCGTGGTGGTGGTAATCTGATTACATCGACCCCTAGTGCTCCACTGGTACCTCCGAAGGGATAGAAGCTAAAATCGACCTCGGTGGAATTTGAATTCAGAACATAAAGACAGACGAAATGTCACTAAGCATTTTACCCGGTGAATTAACGATTCTGCCATCTCACAAAGCATCATGAGATATTTTGACAAGAAGTCTTGGAAGGTTGTGCAAGACGAGAAAGAATTCTTGTCCAATATGTCTATGGCATAGCTTAATGGTTAAGTAACTCGTTTTCAAACAATGTAGTTTCGACTTCAGTTCTATTGCGCATTACCTTGGGCTATATCCTCAGACCGACCAAGACCATGTGAATGGCTTGTAACATAACAATTCAGCTAAAGAGATTGATAGAATAAGAACCAGGCTTTAAAATAAGGACGATTTATTCACCTAAACTATTGAAGGCAGAACCCTAGCATGGCCACAGTTCAGTGACTGAAATTAGTAAAAAGATAAAAAGATATGGCTTGTATAATCTGTGCTTATCCTAAAGAAGGCTCCGAAGTCTGGATTAAATAACACCTACGGTCAAATTAGAAACAGTACCAGCTACGATTGGAGTATCAAATCTGCAGTATAGTGTAAGTGACCAAGAAAAGAACTGCAATGGAAACGGTGCCTGTTTGTTGCATGAATAACTTCCAGCTGCCGCAGTGGCATTCATTTCCGTTTAAATAGATATAGCGCAGCGATTTGCTCAACGACACAACGGCACCGTTGAATGCGAGAAGTGAAACCACAAGGTAACGATCTTGGAACGAATATTCTACCTACGAGGTCAAGCATCTTACCTTACGGAGTAGATGTAATTAAAGGTGGTAAACTCGTTGGCGTGGTAGAGTGTCGGACAAAAATACCTTGTTGTATTTATTTAGGGCCTTTGGGTCTTTGAGCTCAAATTTCGCTTCGGTTAACTTCGCCTTTTATTCTTTCGGGTTGGACAAATAAGGAACCAGTCCGAGAGAGTGGAGGGCAGAATGGTTAGAATGCGAGGCGGGATGTCTTGGAGGTATTTGTTCTGACTGTCCCTATTCTAAGATCAAATCCCACCGTGACCTACTATCCACCATGAAAGGGATTAAAAATTCACCAGGTACACACCTGCCGAGAGTAGACGTGTCGGCATACGCAGATGACATCACCGTCATAGTGTCGCCTCTTCGGCACATAGAATCAGGTGTCTGCAGCACGGCACCTGCAGAGGTAGGTCCATGCCGTCGAATAAAGTCGTGAGACGCTGGACAGTGGGATCGGTTAATTTGTTTGGGGTCTGCTTTGGTCCAAATCTTCAGGTAGAGATCTGTGACGAGGTGATGAGCGGGGAGGCAGATCTCACGCAGAAATGGGCCGAGAGAAAACTATCTCAGAAAAGCAGGGAAGAGATATATTATCGCCTGACCGTCATGCTTTGCCCCAGTTTACGTCTGGCCAAACTGGGGCGCACACCCTTTCCATTTCTGTGTAAGGGACGCGTTCCACTGGTCAGGTGTTCCATTTTCTGTCAATACCCACTAAATAGAGGTCTGGGCATGCCGTAGCTACTGTTGCGTAGACATGTGTTAGTGCTACATTTCCAGCGCTTCCTTGATGGTGAGTAGCTTTGGTCATTGTTTGGCATCACAACCATATGTACGGGACATGGTGATCTCATATCAATATAAACAGCGCATGGCCTTGCAGGTAGGGCCCAGTTAAATTTTTATTCAGGCTGTGTAGCCCATCCAGCTCAAACAGCCCCTGAATAAGGCTTGCTTAAGGATGTTGAACGAAATACCTATATTTCCAGAGGTGAATTATTCAAACTCCAAAAGAATTCCTCTCAAAACATGGCTATGATGTTCCCCCACTACTTCTGCCCGTGATCATAGATGTACATAAACTCAGCCACTAAGGGACATGCTCAACTGGTTAAGGTCAAGCAACTGACAAGCAAATCTGTGGTATTGAGCAGAATATTTGCTATAGCCCATCTTTTATATCAAGACAAAACAATGTACATGGTAACACTTCCAATCAGTTAAGATTTACTATTATTAATTATTATTATTATTATTATTATTATTATTATTATTATTATTAAGACGGTGAGCTGGTAGAATCGTCAGCGCACCGGACGAACTGCTTAGCGGTATTTCGCCCGTCGCTACGTTCTGAGTTGAAATTCTGCCAAGGTTGACTTCGCGCTTTATCGGAGTCGATAAAATAAGTACCAGTTGAACACTGGGGTCGATGTAATCGACTCATCCCCACCCCAAAAATTGCTGTCCTTGTGGCAAAATTTGAACCCATTATTATTATTATTATTATTATTATTATTATTATTATTATTATTATTATTATTATTATTATTTGTGAAAGGTCATTTTGCCAGAAGACCGTTTATTTTGACATGTTTACATTATAAACAAACGTATTTCATGGTTGTTGTTTCCCGTTGCTTAACACGGTGGGTTTGCTGTTGTTTTTGCTGTTGTTACATTCTAATCTTTTTTACAGAAAGATTTTGACTAAATTAAATCATTTATGTCTTTGCATGTAACACCTTTTTTGCTGCATTAATCTTATTTATTTCATACGAAATCCCAAATCCTAACCAGTGGACCCAAAATTCACAGATTCCATGAAGCAACCTAAAGGCCGCGTTAAAACAGTTGCTAGATAGTAATATTCTTGATAAATATTCCAGTGACAAACGTTCGGTGTAGACCGATCCAAACTATGATGGAAAGTGAAGAACTGTTAAACCATTAGCTACATAAATACGCCATTAGCATCTGCCTACCCCCCCCCCAGCGCCACACCAATAGCTGTGTAAAATAGGAGAGAGTTTTTTTGTCCTTGTCTCAGAATAACCTTTTCAAGCACTTATCTATTTCATTATATTAACTAAATTCTATGACTTTTGTAGTTTTACATCTTTATCTCATATGACTCTGCTCAATATTCTTGGATCAACAATTTGTCTTTTTTCGTCCTTTGATTCTTTTTTCGTAATATTCTTAGAATTCTTCATATACA
>NC_068992.1:39904961-39905759 GCF_001194135.2 Octopus bimaculoides | reverse complement strand
TATATATATATATATATATCTCACACTGTCGGATGTTGTAATACATAGCTCACTACAATGCACTTTGCACCCCGCTGGTTAGGAAGCACACCTACACCCCCCTTGAGGGGATAGCTAGTCCGTCGTAGAGTCATCGATGTACAGCTGAGTAGACTGGAGCAAAATGAAATGAAGAGGCTAGCTCAAGAGCTCAACGCGCAGGTGGTCTGGGAATCGAACCTACGATCTCACGAGACAACACGCCGCTTTTATACACACACACACACACATGAGGGCTTTGTAAGTGGAAATGGGAGACGGAAACTCCGTCGGTTGCGACGACGAGTGTTTCTGTTCTGCTCGTGAAACTAACGTGCAAGTGGTTGAACACTCCACAGAGACGTGTACCTTTAACGTAGTTCTCGGGGAAATTCACATTGACACAGAGTGTGATAAGGCTGGCCCCTTTGAAAAACAGGTACAACAGAAATAGGAAGAAAGAGTGAGAGAAAGTTGTGGTGAAAGAGCACAGCAGGGTTCTCCACAACCCTCTGCCGGAGCCTCAATAAACACTCACAACGCCCGGTCTGGGAATCGAAACCACGAGTCCACTGCCTAAGCAACTGGGCCATTGAGCCTCCATATATATATATTTATATATGTATAAGATTGTTTTCTGAATGAGATAAAAATCCAAGGCTGTGAAGATTTTAGAACATTTATAAATAGAAGGTCTTACAGCTGTTTCCGTGATATTTTTTATATCCCTTCATCGGAGAAGGTCTTATTGACACCATTACCTCTCATAACCCCTGTATA
>NC_068992.1:39901896-39904861 GCF_001194135.2 Octopus bimaculoides | reverse complement strand
TGTACATGCACACTCACATATATATATGTGTGTATATATGTGTTTGTGTGTGTGTGTGTGTGTGTGTGTGTGTGTGTGTGCGTATGCGTGCGTGTATTTTGTTGTGTGTAGGGGGTCTTTGTATCCCGGTTTGTACGCTACCACTGCTTGACAACCGGTATTACTCTGTTTACGTTCCCGTAACCTAGCTGTTTGTCAGGGTGTTGCTGGTCAATCGTAAGATTGTTGTTTCGTTTCTTGGACAGGACATTGCACTGTGTTCTTGAGCAAAGCACTTCGCTTCACGTTGCTCCAGTCCACTCAGCTACCAAAAACAAATACTCCGGCGACGGACTGGCGTCTCGTCCATCGCGACGGCCTGGAGAGTATATGCGGTCGCGAAAACTGGGACACAATCCCTATGAGGCTATAAATAAATGAAGTCGCGTTTTGTAGGAAAATAGCGAGTGTAAATAAAAAAGCTTTTGATTGACAAAGGGGTGGACTGACCAAGCGTTATCCTAATGTTCAGTCATTGTTGGAACTGCAACCAATTTTCACATCACCGTCTGTTTTTGTGATTCTAATCCATTCCAAATGCTTAGTTCTATTTACGTCTATGGATTGGCCGTGCACAAAGACAATCTGAGGAAACAGTATTACATTATCGTCTTAAAATGAGAGGACATTTTAGACAATATGATCAGGGTTAGGCTTTCTATCAAGTGCAATACGGGTCAGTTTGGAATGCCATTAATACGTTTGCTCCATCGAATCTGATTCGATCCAAAACAGAAAGAAGGCGACAACAACAGCAATAACAACAACAACGTCAGATTGACAAAGAATATAACATCAGGAGTTTTCCTTCCTAAAAGGCAATATCGTACAAATCATCTGCTGTACCAATATTGGTTCCAAACTTTGGCTCAAGGGGTAAGTCGATTACTTAGATCTCTGCGATTAACGGGTTCTTTATTTCATCGACCCCGAAAGGACGAACAGCAAAGTCGACCCCAACGGATTGAACTTAGAACGTAAAGATGAACGAAATCAGCTTAGCCTTTGACTCGGCGTGTTAAAGATTCGGCCAGTTTGTCGACTTATCTGCCGCACCAATATTGTTAAGAATATTTGAGATACTTAGCTGAATTACAGAAGAGGTCTGTTTCATTGATGTTAAGAAATTAGCAAGATTCTTTTGTCAATTAAAATCTTAAAAAGAACTAGGAATATTTTACCAATTCTCCCTCAGAAGAAAAAGAAAATGACTGAGATTTTAAAATAATTCCAAACTATCTTAGAATGACGTGTGACGTTTGACTCGGCGTGTTAAGGATTCTGCCAGTTTGTCACCTTGTCTGCAGTACCAATATTGTTAAGAATATTTGAAACACTTAGCTGAATTGCATGTTCCATTGATATTAAGAAATTAGCAAGATCCTACCATCAGTTGAAATCTTAAAAAGAACTAGGAATATTTTACAAATTCTACCTCAGAAAGAAACGAAAATGATTGAGAAGGCTTAAGATGATTCCAAACTATCTTAGACTGACGTATGGCCTCACCCAAGGAAGTATCTGTTAAATAAAATCTAAAACGCTTAATCAAATGTTTAAAAGTGAAAGGAGCACTATCAACTTTCAAGTGTGGAATTAATTCCTCAAGAAGCATACGACCTCAGACCTATCGGACAGATCTACGCCTCTGGAAGCGAAACCAACTAAAAAGTAAAAGGTTATGTATTGGTATTTTAAGCATAAGGTTTGGTATATGACGACGACGTTTAGAGAGAGTGTAGTTTGCTTTCAATTCGTCACTGCTACGTCAGGTTGTGCTTTGGTAATGTATGAGTAAGATAAAGCTATAAAAAAATACCGATGTACAGAAGTGATAGTGAAACAGCTAAGCCCCAAGGTACTACCGAAAATGTCAATTGTAACAGATATCTTGCTGAAAATATTCCACATAAATTTCAGCTGCCCCCCGAAAATGTCACATACAGCATTGCTTTTCTATACAGCTTAATGTTATTATTAAATAATATACAATACCATTGTTAGGATGGACTACTTCAGGAGAAATAGTAAAACAGAAAACAACAACAACAAGTAGTAGTAGTAGTAGTAGTAGTAGTAGTAGTAGTAGTAGTAGTAGTAGTAGTAGTAGTAGTGGCGTTAAGTACATTCACACATTTCATTGACAGGAATATTTCTGGAATATTACCATTCAAACTTTCGGACTAATGTAACCGGATCATGCTTGGCATAGTTGTCTGCGACTGAAGTGGAAGAACTGTGTACTCCAAGAAGAGCTCAGGATGCTGATACATTTAGAATGTTTTATTAGAAATCGATGTTAAGATAAACATCTCTGAACAACAATCTAACACGAAACTCGATATTTATTAAATAGTTGATTCCACGTATAATTATTGCAGAAATTAATTATCTAATTAAGTATTTAAATAAGAGTCTTAAACATTTTTGAATATTGGTTTCAAATTTTGGCACAAGGCCAGTAATTTCGGGCTTGGGGAGATGGGGAGGGGTCTTTAGTCGATTACATCAACCCCAGCACTGAACTGGTACTTATTTTATCGGGCCTGAAATAATGAAAGGCAATGTCAACCTCGGTAACATTTGAACTCAGAACGTAAAGACGAACGAAATGCTGCTAAGCATCTTGTCCGGAGCGCTAAAGAGTCTTGCAGGTCGGCGCTTTAAACATTTGAAATATGGTGTTACTTATTCGTTGTTTCAGTCATTGGACCGCGGCCATGCTGGGGCACAGCTTTGAAGGAAAGAATTCTAGTAGGCCGTATCAACTTGAGTATTTATTTTAAAGCCCGGTGCATATTTTATTGGACACTGTGTAGGACCGCTAAGTGACATAAACACAAACCACGGTTTTTAACAAGATCTCAACATGAACACAGAAGTATAAAGACATGCATATATATATGTGTATATATATATATATATA
>NC_068992.1:39896287-39898213 GCF_001194135.2 Octopus bimaculoides | reverse complement strand
ATTATTATTATTATTATTATTATTATTATTATTATTATTATTATTATCATCATCATCATCATCATCATCATCATTATTATTATTATTATTATTATTATTATTATTATTACTATCATCATCATCATCATCATCATCATTATTATTATTATTATTATTATTATTATTATTATAGTTGTTGTTGTTGCTGGTGGTGGTGGTGGTGGTGGCGCTATACCTGTTTTCACTCTTCTTCATTGTCTTCTTCTTCTTCTTCTTCTTCTTCTTCTTCTTATTATTATTATTATTATTATTATTATTATTATCATTATTATTATTATTATTAACATTATTATATTTGCTATTGCTGTTGTTGGTGGTGGTGATAGTGGTGGTTGTCGTGTCGTTGTTGTTGTTGTTAATGTTAATGTTGTTGTTTATTAGAAATTATTACAATTATCATTATCTTTATTTTTACAATGATCACTGTTATTATTGTCATTACCATCCTCATTGTCGTCGTCGTCGTCGTCATCGGCATCATCATCATCATCATCATTATCATTATCATCATCGTCAGCGTCATCCCCGTCAACTTATTTTACTCCATTTAAAGCAACCACGGTTTTATATTTCGTTATTGTACTCATCCTTAAACTTTAGGGCACCTGTGATGAGTAAAGAGTAGTAGTAGTAGTAGTAGTAGTAGTAGTAGTAGTAGTAGTAGTAGTAGTAGTAGTAGCAGTAAGAGGAGGAGTAGTAGTAGTAGTAGTAGTAGTAGTAGTAGTAGTAGTAGTAGCAGCAGCAGCATTAACAGGGGGAGTAGTAGTAGTAGTAGTAGTAGTAGTAGTAGTAGTAGTTGTAGCAGCAGCAGCAGCAGTAACAGGAGGTGGAGTAATAGTAGTAGTAGTAGTAGTAGTAGTTGTAGTTGTAGTAGAAGCAGCAGCAGCAGTAGTTATAGTAGTAGTAGTAGTAGTAGTAGTAGTAGTAGTAGTAGTAGTAGTAGTAGTAGTAGTATACTCTTTTGCATTTCTACAAAACCACAACCACCATATAATATATACTGTCGTGGTTGCTTTTGTTGTTGTTGTTATTATTATTATTATTATTATTATTATTATTATTATTATTATTATTATTATCATCATCATCATCATCATCATCATTATTATTATCATTATTATTATTATTATTAATATTATTATTATTATTATTATTATTATTATTATTATTATCATTATCATTTTTACTATTATTATTAAGTTTCCAACAGTTTTATGCAATTATGTATAACGTTCCCACAAGACACACCTCCATATTCCGGAAGTGTTGTTGTTGATGTTGCAATGTCTTTCGGGAATGTGGATTTATATTTATTCCACGCTGCATTACTTTCGCATTGTTCGGGGACTCAGTTTGTCGGTTCAGATCTTATTTTAAGCGTTTCAGCAGTTGTACAGACTATGTGTGATGTAATTTTGTTGTGTGGTGTTTTATATGTTGTATGTGTTGTGCGGTTGATGTTTTGTGATGTAATGTCGGGTGTAGTTCAGAGAAGTGTATTTGGTGTGTGGGTTTGTGTCATAGTAGCATGTGGAAGGGTGACTTGTTGATGTTGTGATGTCAGGAAAAGGAGCGCGTTGTATAGCTTGCGTTGTATCAACTATATAGCATATAGGGTGTCTGAGTTTTTTGTGCTCTAATGTAGGGTGTTGTGAGGTGACATGGTCTTGTGGATAGGGTGTTGTATTCTCGTTAGTGAGATCGCGCTTTCAAGACCGATAGAATAAGTACTAGGCTTACAAAGACAACGTCCTAGGGCCACGTTCTTCGACTAAAAACCCTTAAGGCGGTGCTCCAGCATGGCTGCAGCCAAATGACTAAAACAACTAAAAGAATAAAAGAATACATATTCAGATAGATAGATAGCTATAGATAGATAGATGCTTG
>NC_068992.1:39894459-39895440 GCF_001194135.2 Octopus bimaculoides | reverse complement strand
TATATGTATGTATGTATGTATGTATGTATGTATGTATGTATGTACGTATGTATGTATACGTCAAGGGATGGCTCTGCACAGATCCCAGATCAAAATTCCCAAAAATAGAAAAATAGCATTCAGCCAACACATCGACATTTGCGTCATTAACAAAAATCCAAGCTTCAGAATTTTTCCCTTCTATCAATTCAGGGACGATACAACCTGTAGCCAACGATTTAGTAAAGCGACTCTCTGTATTACAAAATACAGACCCCTTTTGAACGCATCTACAACAAACGACATATCCACCACGGCCTTAGAATAACACAAACACACGCCAATATTAAAAATGATACACTCAAGAGATACCCAAGAATTTATTTTAAAAAATAGTCCCAATCATTGCTATAATCTACAACGAGCCACTTTTAGGTCATTTGACCATTTAACATCCTAGTACTATCATACCACCTGCATTCCCTTTTATTCTCTCTTCTCTTGCCCCTTCTTCTTCGTCGTCTTCTTCCTCTCCGCCACCTCCTTCCTTACTTTACTACTATTGCTGTTTAGAATAACACCTACGCAAATATTATAAACAATACATTCAAAAGAGATGTCTCGGGAATTCAATCACTACTACCATCCACAACAAGTCACTTTCAGGACACTTGACCATTTAACATCCTACTGCTATCATGGCATTCCCGCTTTCTTCTTCTCCTCCGCCTCCTCCTTCTCATTTTTCTTCTTCTTCTTCTTCTCCTTCCCTGCCAAGAATTCATTACGACCACGAACCCACAAGAGTAAACAAGAGAGACAGAGACAGGCAGAAACAAGGAAAATACCCCTTGTATTTGAATACTAAGCAAATATTCTTTTAAAAAACTTTTCTTTTAACTTTTCCAAAATTTAATTGTTTTTCATACTTACAGTTGAAAAAGTCTCAATGACTGAAGCCAGTACTGAAATGTCTTTTATAAAATTATTTTAGCATTTTCT
>NC_068992.1:39888168-39894315 GCF_001194135.2 Octopus bimaculoides | reverse complement strand
ATATATATATATATATACAGTGTAAATTTAAACACATAAGAGATGGCCATAATCGGACATCTAAACCGCTAGAAGGAGTAGTTAAAATCCAAACCACAATTAGGGGTAATTTCGAAAGGGAATGATAAATAAAAACATTTATCATCTATTTCCTGGACCATGGTTTCAAGCTATCTTCAGTAAATAAAGTAATTTACTAGGCGTATTTTTCATTCCCTTTCGAAATTACCCCGAATTGTGGTTTGTCCTTTCTCATAATTGTTTCGCTAAACCAATAACAACAATACAAAGTATGTAGCACTTAAAACGGTTTATGTGCATTTACAGAGAATACCGAACTGTCTTACATAGGATCTTGTTTTAGGAATTCCCAATAAGTTATGAATACCCAAATCGTGATGTCAATTATGTAATAATATGAAATTAGCTACCCGATAGTAAGAATTCAAATAAAGTAGGCCCGAAAAGGGTTTTAATGCATTCCCAGAGTAAATAGAATTTAGGAGGAAATACCAATAAGGTCTGTATACCAAAATCGTGAAGCATGTTACGTAATAACAGGCAAATCGGATATGAGACAATAACAATTCAAAGTAAATAACTCTGAAAAGGGTTTTTGTGCGTTCCCAGAGAATATAACCCTTAGAGGCGCTAGTGTTGAAATAGATTTACGATGAATGTGGAAACACTGACATTTAGTTTTACTGTAGACATAAAAATAAATTTGCATATATATTTTAAAATAAAATAACATGTAGATTATCAATACATTTACAACACTTACATACATTTACAGTTAAATAATAAATACCTGATGATTTAGTGAATCTTATTAAATTTGCAGAGCTTCTTGATAAACAACATTTTTGGTCTTTCCTTGTGGGGCATAAATAAACAAATGATTAGGATTGCCAACTCTTGAGCATCCCACACAAAGTTGGCCATGGGAGAAAACTTGTTCGGCAAGGTTCAGACCTACCACGTTCAAAGACTGCCCCTGGGTCTTGTTAATGCTCATTGCAAAGCTCAGTTTCAACGGGAGTTGCAAGCGCTTGTACAGGAAAGGCATATCCGAGGGAGTAAGTGGAATTCTAGGAATGAATACAGGCTCACCGCTTGCTTTACCAGTCAAAATTGTTGTCTCCAAGACTGTTAGCAAAATCTTCTTTATTATAAGTCATGTACCATTGTAAAGCTTTGGTGGATCAATGTTTCGAAGCAGCATAACTGGTGTTCCAATCTTGAGATGCAAGTTGTGAGGTGGGTGGCTGTGTGGTGTTAGACTATTCAAGAATTCAACTGGATAATTCACAGCTTCATCAATGTTGAGTACAGTGTCAATGGAATTGTAGATGTGATGCTCACCTGGCAACTGTTCCAGAAGTTTGGTGTTCAATTCATCAACCGTCACATTCTTTGGAACTAAAATGGCACGGGTTTTCAGCCAGTTGTGGTCTGTAAACTGATTCCTCGAGTTAGGAAACACCTTATTCATTAGCTCCTTTAAATCAGATACCATATGCCCAAAAGGCAAGCTTACCCGGCCATCCTCCTCGCCAACCGAAGTGCCATTACCGACGTCCAACAGTTGCTTTGAAAAGGTTCTGTCCACATCATCACCTCTGAACTGCACTCTCATGTTGGTTGTGAATCTCAGCTTTTGCACACTGCTCTATAGGTAGCACAGCTTTATGCTAGCATTTACCTTATCAGCTCTTGTCGCCTTTGGAACCACGGGAAAGGTTTGTCTACAGTCTCCTGCAAGCAAGACTGTGGGACCTCCCATGGGTCAGGTGTTGTGTCTCAGATCCTGAAGGGCCATGTCAAGAGCTTCAAAGGAAACCTTATGGCTCAATGTCGCCCCATCCCAGATGATCAACCTGCATTCACCCAGAAGTTTGATTTTTATAGAACCACAACTGATGTTGTAGTTTGCCTTCTCTTTCTTGGATAGGTCCGATGGGAGTCTGAAACATGAATCAGCTGTGAGGCTACCACTTAGCAGAGTTGCAGCTATTCCACTTGACGCCACTGCTATGGCAATGTGTTTCATCTGGTGCAGTTTAGCCAGAAGAAGGTTAATGACAAATGTCTTGCCAGTTCCACCTAGAGCATCCAGAAAGAATTGACTTCCTCTTTCACTTCCAATGCTTGAAATAGTGGTCTTATAAACACCCAGTTGGTCCTCCAGCAGTTTGTGTTCGTTATCAGCTATATACGCCGTCATTTCCTCGGTATCATAGCTGATTTCTCACATGTACTCAATTGCAAGATTGGTTGCTGCCTGCTCCGGTTGAGGCAGACCAAATGTGGCAATGCCTTGACCTCCCATGGCTTGCACTCGGGTGTCCAGGTCAAGTAATGCCTCATTGTAAATGGCGTTATTGAACGTGGCAATTTCCGCTGAGGCTTGCCTTTGAATCCTTTGTAGGATATCCTCTGCCAATGCCTGTTTTGTGGGTCGCCCAAAGCTTGAGAGGTTCACCCAAGCCACATGTCATCAACATGATAGAAAATAGTTGGTGCAGTTGACTTGGTACTCTGATGACTGCTGCCTCCTCCAGTGTTTGGTCCCACTGAGCATCGTCCTCCAGTAGTCCATGTTTGGCGCAGGCTTCTCTGTAGGTTGTGCAGACTTACCCATTGTGTCTTCCAATGTCTGACAGTGTGCAGCAGTAAACGTAGAAAGAAGCACTCCTGCTGATTAGGGTGCACACTGTACGCCCGCCCGATAGCCCCATTTCTGAAGACAGCATGTTCTTCTCATCTCTCAACGCGTGCTTCTTGCTTGCGTCTGTTCCATCTATTGTGTGTCCAGGTATAGTACACGAGAGCCTCAACATACAACAGTGTTTAGGCAAACAGATCACACGGGCATAATTTGAAGAAAGCTGTCCAAGTGGTTCATGGTGGATTCAGAACTTCATTTCGAACATTGTCTTCTGTGAAATATACACGCTGGCTGTTTTCAAGATGTGCAAATAGATTCCCCACTGATGAATGCTGCTCGTGGATCTCGAAGCCTTCGTTAGAGGAAATATACCTGCCCAACTTATATTGCTGAATTTCATCTGCCTGCCTGCCCTCCTGTTGAAGTCCCAAAACCACAATATCTGACCCCTTATCGGTGTATTTGTATATATATTTGATGATTTTTATAGAGTTGCATGACTCAACTTTAACATGGGCCTGATATGTTTTAGACAGCAATAGGGCACGATCCACCTATTATCAATTTCCATCCCTTGACTATTTGAGCTTGTTTAGGGTGATCAAAGGAAAATGAATGAGTTATTTCCCTTGGCTGTTAAAGGAAAATATATTGGTTATATATGGGGACCCCTTCTATGGGCCCTAGCCATCTAATTATAGAATTTTATTAAACTTCAATGAGCCTAGTAACAAACTGAGTGTTACTTTGACATGTTTGCAAAGTTTCACGAAAATTCGTTAACGGATGTAGGCGGCAACTTGACACAAACAAAAAACTGTCGTTAATGTATATATATATATATATATATATATATATATATATATATATATATATATACGTGTGTGTGTATGTATATATGTATATATGTATATATGTGTGTGTGTGTATATACATATATATATCTACATATATGATTGGTGCTTATATGTATGTATATGTATATGGAGAGGGAGAGATAGACAGAAAGACAGACAGACAGACAGGTAAAGAGACAGACAGGCAGGTGGACAGGCAGGCAGGCAGGCAGGTAGCACTACATACTTTGTGTAGTTTCCTAATTTAAGAGATTATGACTTTGCAAGAGGAAATTTGTTTGCTGTTTCTTTCAGGTCGAGAGGTCAAGCAGAAGCTCTACTTCTTCAGTTCTGACTGGAAACTGACATGCTTTAAATTCTTTTCTACTCTAGGCATAAGGCCTGACATTTTTAGAGAGGGGGGGGGGCAGTCGATTATATCAACTCCAGTACACAACATGTACTTAATTTATCGACCCCGAAAAGATGAAAGGCAAAGTCGACCTTGGCAGAATTTGAACTCAGAACGTAGCGATGGCGCAATACCGCTAAGCATTTCGCCCGGTGTGCTAACGTTTCTGCCAGCTCGCCGCTTTATGGCGTGCTTTAAATTGCGACCAGACAAGGAGGGACAGATGAATGAACAAGAAATATAAACAAAAGTTGCTTCAGCAAACACCGTCTATAGAATTGCTAGAAATATCAGCCAATTTTCCCTCAAATTATGTTCTACCTTTTGCAGATAAAAAAAAAAACAGTCCCTCGCCCCCACCCCAAAAACGTCGGGGGTTTCAACAACAGATTGAGGGAAATCTTTTGAACGGATTTTTAATGGACGACACAAAACCTACCGGGGGGAGCAGATCTACCGTTTTCACACAACAAGGCCGTACTAAGTCGAAGATTAAATGCCCGTAACCTGTGGTCATATTGGAAGCAAGGACACTTGCTGACCGACTTAGATCATTAGATTCAGATGTATTAAGCTTCTAGCAAGATTAGGATTTTTTGTCATACAATCAGGTTCGGCCTTGACGCCTACAAGACGCAGTTTTTATTCAGACTGGATCGGGAAGTAGAGTAGAACGTATTGTTTCAGATAGGTAGAGATTTCGTATGAGAGACTATCTTGCTGGACTCGGGTGGTATGTCTGGAAAGTAAACTGTAAAAGTTTTATCTGTTGAGTCTAGCGCTTGTTTATGCTATGTCGGAGCTATGACGCCTAGTGTAAGACACGAGAGAATTAAAGCTGTTTGATGGGTCGGTGTGACAAAAGCATATGGCAACAAAGCTGAGAATTCGGTCTTTAATGAACTGGCACAAGTACCTGCTACTTGCTTCAAAACATTTGGAAGAGAAGAGCAACGCCGTTGTCGACCACAATCATCAGCTGGTCTGTCTCAGAAGACTATCAAACGGAGGACAACTTCGTAAAAATCCACAACCAAGCAGTGCTATCAGGCTAGGGTGCATTGCTAGTTTGAAACAATCTCTATCGGAACGAATTTTGAGTTATTAGCGTAGTTTTCCCTCGCAATAAAAATTGTTGTTGTTGTTTGTTCCTTCTCCAGCCATGTTTGCCTCATAAGGGACTGTTTCCCGGTTTCATTGGCGTATAGGTTCTCCACCTGGACGGGATGCCGGTCCGTCTCGGGTGAGCAGCTTGATGCAGGAGAGAGTAAGAAAAAGGTTGTGGCGAAAAAGTCAGCAGAAGTTAGCCATTACCTTCTGCCGGAGCCGCGTGGAGCTTAGGTATTTCATAGACACACCCGTCGCTCGGTCCGAGATTCGAATCCGCAATCCCTCTACCGCCAGACCGCTGCTTTGACCACTACGCCATGTGTCTCCATTTCCCACAATAAATACATTAGTATAAATATTCTGTGTTTTAATTCTATGTTGCCCGTTGTTATATGCATAAATGTTATATGCATAAATGTTATATGCATAAATGTTCTATGCATAAATGCATGCACACATATGCATACACAATTTACATATAATATATACACAGGAGTGGCTGCGTGTTAAGAAGCTTGCTTACCAACCACATGTTTCCGGGTTCAGTCCCACTGCGTGGCACCTTGGGCGAGTGTCTTCTACTATAGCCTCGGGTCAACCAAAGCCTTGTGAGTGGATTTGGTAGATGGAAACTAAAAAAAACCGCCATGAGGGCGTAAACCCACCAACATCGCTTGACAACCGATGTTGGTGGGTTTACGTTCTCGTTACTTAGCAGTTCGGCAAAAGATACCGATAAAATAAGTACTAGGCTTACAAAGAATAAGTCCTGGAGTCGATTTTTTTCGATTAAAGGCGGTACTCCAGCACGGCCACAGTCAAATGACTGAAACAAGTAATAGAATAAAAGATTATGAATATATATATAAGTGGCTGTGTGGTAAGTAGCTTGCTTACCAACCACATGGTTCCGGATTCAGTCCCATTGCGTGGCACCATAGGCAAGTGTCTTCTACTATAGCCTCGGGCCGACCAAAGCCTTGTGAGTGGATTTAGTAGACGGAAACTGAAAGAAGCCTGTCGTATATATGTATATATATATGTATATATATATATATGTATATATATATATGTATGTGTGTGTATATGATTGTGTGTCTGTGTTTGTCCCCCCAACA
>NC_068992.1:39887338-39887890 GCF_001194135.2 Octopus bimaculoides | reverse complement strand
TATATATATATATATATATATATGCATACATATATATATATGTGTGTATATATATATATATATATATATACACATATATGTGTGTGTGTGTATACGCATGTATGTATATACATATATATGCATGTGTTTATATGTATATATATATATATATGTCTGTGTGTGTGTATATACATATATGCATATATTTATATATATGTATATATATATAATGTATATGTAAGTATATATGTATATGCATATATACATATACATAAGTAGATACCCACAGAGACACACAAATATATACATATATATGCAGGAATGTAACTAATTCCTTTATAGCGAATTTAATTATAGTCAGCAATACACACACACACACACACACACACAAACACACACGCATACACACACACTTATACACACAGAGGCACACACACACACACATACACATACATAATCATATATAGTCATATGCATGAGTGTATATTTTGTATACATTTGTGTGTGTGTGAGTGTGTGTGTGTGTGTGTGTGTGTGTGTGTGTGTGTGTGTGTGTGTGTGTGTGTGTGTGTG
>NC_068992.1:39880855-39883847 GCF_001194135.2 Octopus bimaculoides | reverse complement strand
TGGTGGTTGGTAAAGGCGGTTGTTGTGTGATAATAGTAGTAGTAGTAGTAGTAAAAATTTTAGTGATGATGCGGCGGGGAGCGTGAGTTTACGGGATTTGGGGTGAATTACAGATAGGAGTGGCGCTGGTGTGTCTTAAGGGTTGTGAAATGAGGGAGGTGCTGGTGCGAGTGATGGTAGCGGTGGTGTCGGCGGTTGTATTAGTCGAGTAATTATGGCAGTAGTGGTAGCTGTAATTTTGGTGGGGGTAGTAGTAGTGGTGGTCGTGAAGAGGGGGTGGTGTTATAGTAACAGTAATGTTACTGGCGAAGACGCGTGGCTTAGTGGTTGGGGTATCCGGCTCACGAGAACAACGCTAAGGGCTATTCGTGTCTATGTAGCGATGGTGGTGGTGGTGGTGGTGGTCGTCGTCGTCGTGTTAGGTGGTAGTGATGGTGGAGGTATTGGTAGCGGGATGAGTGTTACTAACAGTGATAGTTTCAGAGTTGTTGTGAGGTTGTGAGTTCAATTCCCAGACCCTTCTGCGTGTTGTGTTCTTGAGCAAGACCCTAGATTGTACCTTCACCGGCACGTTACGAGTCACCCGTACGACCAGGCGTTATCTACAGATCTAACTTCTCAATTATACCCTATTTCCGCTTAAAAGACGACCATGCAGCCCAACTCGACGTGCATGGTATTGATGGAATGCCGAAATGCCTTCGTCAGTCGTAGATTGAGACCCTAACCACATCTAACTTCCTAATATTAATCCTGTCTCAGTCAAGTTAACGACTATATTGCCCAATGAAACATGCAAGGCAAGGACTGAAGGCTGAAACACAAACTCCTAGCAAATTCCATTTACAGAAAAAAAATAACAGTTCTGCATAAATGCTGTGAATTATAGCTCTCGACTCCGTCGGTCACGAATGACCATGGGTGCACCCAAGAGGCCCCTTCAGGGATACAAGTCTGGGGGGAAAGTCGCCTCACAGGCGAATGCACAACCTAGGGTTGTTTTTTTTTTATGGAACACCAGCAGTCTCGCCACTGATGTTATTCAAGGGAAAGGGGCCGATACAGCTTGGCACCTGTGATGTCGCAACTTATTTCTACAGCTGAGTAAACTGGAGCAACGTGAAATAAAATGCCTTGCTCAAGAGTCCGGGAAACGAACTCACAACCTCACAATCGGAAGTTCGACGCTCTAACCACTGAACCATGCGACTCCACATTATATTACTTTCAATTATATTACTCTATGTAATGAGGCTTTTTGAAAACCAAGATCCCATGTTTTTTTTTTTTTTCTTTTTTTTAACAGGACTGGTATAAACATAATTTTATCTCTGATATTAGGAGACATAAGACAATGTGGTCCGAAACTGCATAGTGCAAGGATTCTTCTTCAGAGGCTGATTGGCTATGTTTGGAGGAGGGTGAAGTGACCATTACTCCAACTTGTTCAAATTTAATAAACGTCTTTTGTAATAAACTTAAAAGTTTGCTATTTCATTGAACTCTCATAATTCTTAATTATTTTGTACATTAAAACACGAAGGTAGAACATATTCTTATTTGAAATATGGAAACGGATGGATTAATACAAAAGCCAGATAAGAGATATTTCTAATTTTGAATAATCCATAAAGAAGATCTGGTTTATCGTTTATCCATAGCAATTGTAATAACAGGGGTTTCATTCCACACATTTATTGGCGGGTTTAAAAACTGGATGAAGGAGCAGTGTGACAAATAGTCGTTTTAAAAGATTCCCCTTCGTTATACACACACACACACACAAACACACACACAAACACACACACACACACATGCACATACAAATATATATGTGTGTGTGTGTTCTTTATTGGAATTTTTTCTTTCTTAAGAATATGGTAAGCAACAGGCAATAAAACAGACTTCAAGTGGTCGCTTGATATGTTAGGAGTTATGAAAGAAAACGGAAATAATCTAAAGAGAATATACCTCAAGAATTATAAAACGGTCAATGCAAGACTTAAAAGAATTAAGATTATATTTATCGATGAGAAAGAAGAGGGAAGAGAATTCTTTACAACAGATGTTTGAGGAAAAAGCTACAATAGTCGAAATCTTCTTAAAGTAGAAGACAACAGTGAAGCAGTTGAGAATTAGCAGAAAGATTGTCAGATAAATTCGTTCGTTTATCTTTTTGTTTTGTTTTTGGTACTCCATCGAGGTACAATTTATTCGTATTTCATAAGTAAAAGTTGCAGGGGAAGAATAGAATTTCAAAAAGATAAACAAAGCATAAAACAGGGCAATAGAAATATTTTTCGTGTTAATTGAAATAACAATGGAAAGGATTAAAATAAATGAGGTGGTGGGGCGCAGAAAAAAACGTATGAATTAATCTACCAACCCAACTAAATAGACATAAAGAAGAAACGATGTTCTTTCTTTCCCTGGCTACGTTTTTCCCTTTCGACGTGACTTCGTTGGTAGAAGAGTCGGTTAGGGTTAAGACGATATTGTTTATCTTTTTTCGAATAAAGATATATTCTGCCTTTGTGCTTTAATGTACAAAATAATTAAGAATTATGAGATACAAACTTTTAAGCTTATAATAAAAGATATTTAATCTGAGACTTGGTATTATCCTTTGTGAGAATGGTTTTTTATACGTCGCCAAGTTTACAATCCAGTAAATAATAATAATGGTATTTTTATATAAGCTTAAAGCTTATGGCGTTCACCGTGCAATGACTAAGGAAAATAGTCTAATAACGGGGCATATAAGCCCTCGACAGAAAAAAAAGGATTTCCTATCCGCGTGGGAGTCGAACGAACATATCGCTTTGTTAACGCAACTAAGTGTGTTACCTTTACACCAGCGAATCAGCCTCCCCTTTGCTGTCAAATTTAAGAACTATAAAGGATCGTGTTTGTTTTGTAGAAATTGAGGTTTTAACCGAAGACGGAAACAAAAGTTTGAAAAAATTGGAGTTATGGTCAGCCCGCCCTTTTT
>NC_068992.1:39879184-39880134 GCF_001194135.2 Octopus bimaculoides | reverse complement strand
AATTGTCTGACTGCCATGACTGGGTTCTCCTGCTTGTGTGGCATGGTGCAGAGTCCTGTTGCCACACATAGGGTCTTCCAGCAACCGCCCTCTTGAACCAAGGCAGCACTCCTCCTCCAGTCATTTGATGTAGGCCTACTTGTTGAGTCTGAGGCTTGTGTGGGAAGATGAATGGAGCCATAACGTCACCATCACTAGTGATCACTCCAAACACCATGATGTTGACGGGAATTTTGACTTTTATCTCTCTCGGTACATGTTTTGGTGACACGGCATGCCAACGGTTGTTCTGTATGTTCACCATCTGATCCTAGCAAAAATATTTCTAGTCCGAGAAAAACCAAAGCATGTTCGGTTGGCGGGGATGCTTGATTTTGTTCAAGTGTCTCGTAGTGTGGTCTATCTTCCTATCCTTAATGGCTTGGGATAAAAATTAGCCCTTTCTCATCTTCTATGAAGAATACAGAATGCCTTCATGAACTACCTGCCTGATAAGAAACTCAGACACTCCCATTTCCCTGGCGAGGGACCTGATTGCATTGGAGGGATCGTTATCAATCACGTCCTGGATCTCACCAACAAATTCAGGAGTTTTTGTCTTATCTGAACGATCAGAGTAAGTTTTTCGAGCTGCCGTACCTTCGTAATCAACATTAGACTCATCCAACTCTTTCGGAATCTTCTGCACTATCCTCAGATTGACACCCAAACACTATGAAATGTTCGTACTGGAGCTTCCTGGGGTTGATTTCTTCGACTACAACCATTTAAGATAGTGCTCCAGTATGTCCACAGTCAATTGACTAAAACATGTAAAGAATAAAAGAATAAAAAAATATATGTACATATTTGACGTTTCAAGCTTTCGCTTCTCTACAGAAGAGAAAAATGATATATATATATATATACATAATACATACATATATACATACATACATACATATATGTGT
>NC_068992.1:39878072-39879084 GCF_001194135.2 Octopus bimaculoides | reverse complement strand
GTGTGTGTGTGTGTGTGTGTGTGTGTGTGTATAATTATATTTAGGTATATATGTATATTTATATTATATATATACATATGTATTTAAGTATGTGTATATATATATATATATGCGTATGATGCATACATATTGACTTATGCAGGAAAGCATTCAACTTGTATACATACATACATATACATACATGTATAAACATACATATATATATATATGTGTGTATGTATGTATCTATGTATATAAGTTAAATGCATGTGTGCTTAAGTGTGTATACATATATCTTTTTTTAATTTGCCGTATATTTGTATAAATGTATGCATATGTATACCTGTATGTGTATGTATGCATATAAATATATTAAGCTGCACATGTATTCATACAGACTTGTTCCGTTCGTTTTTTTCTCTCAAACGTGAGCTCACACGCACACAAATTCGTGCATTCAAGTAGGAATAAATGTATCTGTGTATATTTATGTAAGTGAAGGTATGTATGTAAGCGCGTAGCTTAAATAGTTAGGTAGGTAGTTACGTAGTAGCGTAAGTAGGTAGGTAGGTAGGTAGGTAGGTAGGAAGGTAGGTAGGTGGGTTGGTAGGTAAGTACTGATGTCTGTCTGACTATTAACATCATAAATATATATATGAAGAAATAAAATACTAATTAGAGAGTAAGAAAAGGGAATGTAGTGAAAAACACATAAACATTATGGAACACTTAATTTATCTGTTAGTCTTTTCAAGTAACAGGCACAAACACACACCCACACACACACGCGCGCACACGCATACTCCGAACATATTTATACTTATAAACACACACTCTCACCTATACACATTTACTCACAGAGACATATATTAAAACATTAAAACACTTATATACATATTAATATTACATACGTTTATTATATTCATATTTGTGTAATATTTATTACTATGTAGATATGCAGGTATATATATATATATATATACGTGTGCGTATGTGTTTATACAATATACGTATATATATATATATATATATA
>NC_068992.1:39874253-39874858 GCF_001194135.2 Octopus bimaculoides | reverse complement strand
CTCTCTCTCTCTCTCTCTCTCTCTCTCTCTCTCTCTCTCTCTCCCTCTCTCTCTCTCTCTCCCTCTCTCTCCCCTTCTGTCTCTTTTCCCTTTATCCCCTAAAATGTTCAAATACCACACCCGTAATCATCGATAATGAGAAACGGGTAGCTCAAACCTCAGAAATTAAAGATCAATTGACATTTATCTCTATATTCCTGGATGACTGTCTATGAGCATGCGAACGTTTACGCGCATGCGTGTGAGTGCGTGTGCGTGTGTGCCTGTGTATGCGTGTGTGTATGTGTGTGTATGTGTGTGTATGTGCGTGAGTGTGTGCATGTATAATATGTGTATATATATATTTATTTATTTATTTAAACGCCCCCCCCCACACACACAGCATCATGTTTATAGCAATATTAAAAGTATCGCATGAGTAATTTTTCTTTTCGTTTGTGCATTCAAAAGTATATATACACATGTACACTGTCTTTAAACATATATACACACATATATTTGTATACATATACATGTATAAAAACATGTATATATATATATATATATATATATATATATATATATGTGTGTATATACTGTCGATTAAACATTTATATATATATATA
>NC_068992.1:39868303-39874127 GCF_001194135.2 Octopus bimaculoides | reverse complement strand
ATATATACGTATGTGCACACATACCAACACAAAAAATATATTATATATTAACTCTGTGCATGGTGCGTTCACCCACCTAGGTCTCCCTCAATTTGTCCATCCGTACAACTATAGAACATTATCTACACCGCCCGACCAGCCATCATTCCATCAATTAACACACACGCAAACACACACAAACACACACACACACAAACACACACACACACACACACACACATTAATGCATACATTCCTACATATAAATACACGCATAGGCATTCACACACATACAAATACACATTTATAGTTACATAAGGCATATTGCACACGACTTTGTTTGGCCGTATATTTTGTATAATAAACGATATTCATAGCATTTATGTAATTTTTTTTTACAGAGAGAAGTAATAATAAAAAAAATAATGATAGCGATATCTAGGAATAAAAAGCTAGAACATCTAAACTATATTGGAAACTAATGAAATATTGTGGAGATTTAATAACAGGTAAACTGTTTTTCCCCATTATTTTGCCCCTAAACGACCATAAAAATGTGAGCATGCGTTGAAAGAGAAAATGGCGCTTAGTGCTTCAGTTATAGCGTCGTGGTTGTAAGTTTTACTTTTCAAAATATACCGCCATGACACTTAACATAGTGTCGACAACGTTTTATCGTGAAATCAAGTGTATCGGGATGATCACTGCCGCTGTCGCTATCATCATCATCATTATCATCATTATCATCATCATCACCATCATAACATCTTCCCCTTCCACCTCAATTTCATCATCATCATTAGTGTCGTTATCATCGCCATCGTAGGCCTCGTCAGTGTCACTATTATCATCATCATTGTCGTCGTCGTCGTCGTCGTCGTCGTTGTCATCATCATCATCATCATCATCATCATCATCATCATCATCATCATCATCATCATCATCATCATCATCATTATCATCATCTTCATTATCATTGGCGTAATGACTCACCCAAGAGAGCAAAATTTGTTTCAACCCACGGATTCACATCAAGAATCTTGCAAACCAAATACGAGATTGCTTCTTATATCCTTCTGCATTAAATATCATAAGGGTGTCTCGTGTAACAAAAACTCAAGATCGCAGGTGTGGCCGTGTGATAAGAAAGTTGCTTGCCAACCACATGGTTATAACCAGCCCTGTATATAACTAATGCTGAAGCTATCGATCTCTGATCAATTACAAAATTGATTGGAGATTAATCAGATTTACACTGAAAGATTATATAAGCGTTAGTAAAATATTGTTAAGCATTTTTGACTGACTGAAGCGCTAACTATTGTACAAATAACTCTATAATAATAATAATAATAATAATAATAATAATAATAATAATAATAATAATAATAATAATATCCTAATTAAAATATTGTCTATGTAATCTCAAATTTTAAAACAAACACATAATTTTCTTATGATTTCTTTAAACATTCTCTAGAACAATACTATGTGCAAAACCAAATATATGGCGCCCTAGGCATAACACCAACCTGAACTTCTAACTTTTTGTTTCTTGAGGTCTCTGGGTGAGACTTGGAGCCAACTTGTACAAATGCAAAGCAAAAGTCAAACATAAAATAATAATAATAATAATAATAATAATAATAATAATAATAATAATAATAATAATAATAATAATAATAATAATAATAATAACAACAACTACAACAACAAGATCAGAGCAATGAACACAAGGGCTGCTCCTTTATGCGATATGATGCAAGTGTTGTTAGGTGGACAAAGAACGAACTTGAAGAAATGAATAGAAAAACCAGAAAAATGATGGCAATTAACAAAGAACTATACCCCAAAAGCGATATTGACGGGTTGTATGTGCCTAGGAACAAGAGAGGGACAGTCCTCATAGGATGCAAGATTTGTGTTGTCAACGAGAACAGTGTGGGATGGTACATCAAGCAGCAGAGTGAATCCTTGTTTGCCGCTGTTAGACTTAACAATAAAGTACCTACCGAAAATATCATGAATTCACAAAGATTTAAGAAACAAGACGAAGAAGAAAGAATAGACAACTGGAGAATGAAATGATTGCATGAGCAATATCTAAGAGAAATCGAAGGAAAAGACAAGATCAACACGTGGAGATGGCTTAGAAAAAGTGATCTGAAAGGATACAGTGAGGTAATGATATCCAGCGCCCAGGAACAAGCTCTGAGAACTAATTGCACCAAGTTCTAAATAGATAAGAGTAGCGAATCGGCCCTTTGTAGGATGTGTGGAGCAAAAACAAATCTTACATATTGTGAGTGAGTGTAGCAAGCTGGCCCCAAATCACTACAAATGGAGGCGCGATAACGTGGCTAAGTCCGTTCACTGGAGGTTATGTGAAAAGTACTGCCTGAACAGAGCACGGAAATAGTACAAACATGAAAAAGAAAGAGTATCCGAGAACAAGGAATACTGGAACAAAGAACAAGGATACTGTAGGATTTTGCAATCCAATGTGACTCTCTAATTGATGCTCGGTGATCAGATATTGTTGTGGTACATAAAGGTGAAAAGGAAACCAAGATCATAGATATTGCAATACCTGAAGATGCACGCATAAGTGACAAAGAACTAGAAAAGGCTGAAAAGTACAGACTGCTAAAAGACGATGAAATTGCAAGAATGTAGACTATGAGGAAAGCGTCTGTAATTCCAGTTGTTGTAGGGGCTCTCGGAGCACTAACAACCAAGTTCGAGAAATATCTCAAAGAAATCGGAATTGACATGAGAGCAGAGCAAGGCCAAAAAAACTGCTCTTTTGGGGACAGCTAGGATTTTGAGATTGGTACTTGGTTGTTGAATGTCTGCCACGATAATTAACAACCAAGTATCAGAGCTTAAAATGTGCGGAAATAGACCCTGTAGGACCTCTGATAACAGGTTGCTGTCCGCTCTCACAGAATCAACCAGAGCAAACAAGACCGATGGCTTCGAGAAGTAAAACAATAATGATAATAATCCTTTCTACTATCGGCACAAGGCCTGAAAATTTGGTAGGAGGAGGCCAGTCGATTAGATTTCGCTCGGCATGCTTCCGATTCTGCTAGCTCACTGCCTTAGCAATAGCAATAATAATAATAATAATAATAATAGGGACTTATATATACTGGAAGCTATGCCAGCACTATGGAATAACAACAGAAAAAAGATGGTATAAACACACGCCAGAAAAGGTCACAGAAAACGAGAAAGCAACCATACTCTGGGATATGCCAATACACCCAGATCGAGAAATTAAGGCCAATAGACCAGATATAGTTGTCAAAGATCATGAAGGGAAAAAATGCTTCCTAATTGATGTATCAATACCAGCAGATGACAACGTTTCCCTAAAAGAAATGGAAAAACTTTCAAAATACAAAGACCTGGAAATAGAGGTAACTCGAATGTGGAATCTGAAAACAGAAACAATTCCTATCATAGTAGGTGCCTTAGGTATAATAAAAAAATATTCAGACAAATACATAACAAAAACACCAGGACTTACAAATATATATAACATACAGAAAATTGCGCTACTGGGCACTGCACACATCCTACACAAAACACTTTCAATACAGTAACCATAAGAGCATCACAGCAAACCACAGTACATACCCAAGGCACACAGAGCTGTGCTCGGGAGTGAAGTGAAAGCACGTTATAAAAATAAAACTACTGAATAATAATAATAATAACAACAACAACAACAACAACAACAATATTAATAATAATAATAATAATAATAATAATAATAATAATAATAATAATAATAATAATAATAATAATAATACATGCAGAGGTTCGATTTCAGTTCTTTGTTATTAGTCAATGGGTTAACATGAGAGAGGCGAAAGCTAGATTTCGAACAAGAAGTCTCTGAATAGGTGGTTAACAAGAATGAAAGGACTTTGGTGGACAAATAAACGACTGATTGATTGTTTAATCGACACGTTAAACAATCAATCGATTAGTTAATTGGTTAAATAATTAACCAGTTAACTAATAATGAAGATAATAAAGAAGTGGAATTGAACCTGTGTGTGTATTATTGGCGTACTGTCTCTCCCAAAACACAACTATATAGTAAACAATGTTACCCGTGATGTATACACAAAAACGTCGGACAGTCACGACTAGAACGTCTTTGATTGAAGTTCTGCTCTATTAGATTTGACCTGGGTCAACAACTACAACAACAATAAACAGTGCCAGTCGTGTGCTGCGACCACTTTCATGCGAATCACAAAGGGGGTAATTATGGGGAATGCTGGAGCTCCTAGAAACAGCAGCCAAACTTCATTTAAATCGCATCTTACCGTCCTGAGACACAAGAGACACTTTTGTACATTGCAGTCCTAGATAACCTTAAGAAAACAGGAGTCATAGGATGAGATGTTTTTCATCATAGGTCTACCCAGGTAGGGTTCACCTGAAGTTAAGCAACAACAACAACAACAATCATTATAAGTAAATAAGAAGAAATAACAGATAAATCTCCCTGAAATGCACCCTACAGTCCGAGGTACACTTAGCCAGATAAAAAAAAAAAGCTCTAGGTGAGAGACGAATGGAATGTCTATAATTCTAGGTTTGCTCAGTTAGGGCCGGCCTAGGCTTAAGCAACAAAAGCAATAAAAACAACTACAAGCGCTAATTACTTCAACTACGGGTAACCCACTACGTGGTCACAAGGTCTGCAAGAAATAACAGCGAAATGTCCCTCAGACCATACTATTGTCATTACTAGTAACACACGTTATGTACCGCGGCATATCTCAGTGTGGTGTGGCGTGGTGGCCCATTCCGGAATGCTTGTGAACATAGATATGTTAAATTAGCATTCGCCAGTGTCTAAATATTATCAACAATAACGACATCACCAACATCATCAGCAACAACAGTGAAAGAATAGAAAAAGCAATAACAACAACAACAACAACAGCAAATACATAATCAATGTTTTCTACTTTAGACATAAGGCCTGAAATTTTTAGGGAGGGGCCAGTCGATTAGATCGACCCCAGTACGCAACTGGTACTTAATTTATCGACCCCGAAAGGATGAAAGGCAAAGTCGACCTCGGTGGAATTTGAACTCAGAACGTAAAGACTAACGAAATACCGCTAAGCATTTCGCCCGGCGTGCTAACGATTCTGCCAGCTCGCCGCCTTCAAATACATAACCATTGACAAGAACAACGATAACAAACATAACAGCATCGTTATCATCACCACCGTCATCATCGTTGTCGTTGTCATGGGGGTTTACCTATAATGGAATGGGTTTAAAACATGTAGAAAAATATACACCGTATATGTTAAAAGAAGGGAAATATATATATGGTACATGACAGTAAGAGAAAAATAGAAAAAAAACAAAAGAATGTGCTAGTGATGGGACCTTTTGATACAGGAGGACATTTAGGGATAATCAAAGAACCCCCACCATACAAGATCTCCCTGAATACCAAGGACATGTGTACTCTCCAGCTCCTTTCCTCCGATTCACAGGTCAACACTTAGACAGGTACCATCCACTCTTGCATCTTCGCAACTTTCACCCACCTTTCAATAAACTCACTCGAGGACAGCACTTCCCTCTCCACTCTCAATTTCCTTTTCAAGTGAAACTTCAAAAAGTCGATGAGAGCTCCACCAAAGAGGAATGTATCTGTCCTCATTCCTTTCAGCTTTATCCACCAGATAACCTCTTACGTCACAGCCACCAGGCAAAGGAAAACTGTCTTGCCAGCCCGATTAAAGAAGGGCAGCGGGGCAATCATCATTACAGACTCGGCCCACAAACGGATCCGTCC